>NC_069506.1:202817859-202880359 GCF_027579735.1 Bombina bombina | reverse complement strand
TTATACAATTAGAGTTAGTGCTGGAATTATGATGTTTAAATACAAGTTTCTGACACTCAGACAGATACGGTGTGAAGAATACTTTCCTTGAAATTAATAATTACATAAATACATAGTAAAAGACTGTACTACTTCTAAGCTGTATAAACTGGAATATATAAATATATTAAAATATTCACAATTATCAAATAATCAATAAATGATACATTTACCACATCCAGTTACGTAAAGTGGTGTTGGTTACAGGAGATCAATATAGCCCCAATAAACCTTTTAGGTTAAATTTCCAAGGCACTCCCAAAGGTCCCAATCCGTGGGTTGCAGCTGCTTTCAGAGGTGCGTCACCAAACACTCTCTATATGTGGTAATCCTATAGCAAGAAGAACAGAGCGCAAACCCACATCAAGGTAGACGTTTTAAGTTTTATTTTACAAACAACGGTTAAAAACACAGGATAAAAATAATAACAAGCTTGTATCCCAATATAGGGAAAGAGAGAGGGTCCAGGTCGAATTCAAAAAGGGTGTCTCTGTCACAATCCAGTGTTTAGACACCTTGATCCTCTTGAAAAAGTTTGCATAGGGCGAACAAAACGCGTTGGAGGCGGAACTTGACGAGGCTCCTAAGGACAGATTGGTATCTGAGAAGGATCAAGGCATCTAAACACTGAAGTGTGACAGAGGCACCCTTTTTGAATTGTACCTGGACCCTCTCTCTTTCCCTATATTGGGATACAAGCTTGTTATTATTTTTATCCTGTGTTTTTAACCGTTGTGTGTAAAATAAAACTTAAAACGTCTACCTTGATGTGGGTTTGCGCTCTGTACTTCTTGCTATAGAATTTAAAAAAAATACATGCATATTTATCTAAAGGTCTTTATAGAACAGAAGAAACACAAAGCCTGTATTCATTACCAATTTTAATGGGCTGTTGCAAAGAAAAATTCAGTCATATTTCAAACAGGTTAAAACGTGTGCATTATACCCAACCTTATATGAAAATGTTTTGGTTTTGTATAAAGAAATAGGTACAAAACAGGAATGCAATAAAGTGATTTACATGTACAATTTCACAAATTTCCATTTCTTTCTAGAAGTTGGGTCTGTATGTGTGAACACTTTTCTGAGCCAGATGGAGAAAGTTGCTTCAATAGCTTAGCACATTTATCAAGGTAACATTTCTTTCATAAAGGTGGTGAAAGTCCACAAACCTTTACTCCTGGGCATTCCACTCCTTGTAACTAGGAGGCAAAGATTCCCAAAACACCAAATGCCCTTAAAAACTATCCCACCTAACTGGTAAACCGCAGGAGGAAGGTGAAGAATGGAGGGGCTCCAGGTTTTCTTCTGTGAGAGGGGTTCTCAGACTGATTTGAGGCCTCATTTCCCCCAGAGAGCTAGTGTTTGGACAGAGGGAAATTTATGGAGTATTGGATAGTGGAACAATTACACCCAGTCACAAGCCTGCCATAGGTATCACGGGGACCGGTACCTAGCCTCCTCCTGTTGGATCTTTGTTATTCTTAACATACTCAGATCCTCTGCTGTCATGTGTACAGCACTGGATTGGCTATCTACTGGAAACAGTTTTTTCCTGTAGATGTTAAAGGGACATAAAACCCAAAAATTTTCTTTCATGATTCAAAATAGAGAATACAATTTTTAACAATATTCTAATTTACTTCTAGTATCTAATTTGCTTCATTCTTTAGATATCCTTTGTTGAAGAAATAGTAGTGCACATGGGTGAGCGAATCACATGAGGCATCTATGTGCAGCCACTAATCAGCAGCTACTGAGCCTATCTAGATATGATTTTCAACAAAATATATCAAGAGAATGAAGCAAATTAGATAATGGAAGTAAATTGGAAAGTTGTTTAAAATTTGCATGCACTTTCTAAATCATGAAAGAAAAAAAATTGGGTTTGATATCCCTTTAAGTCCAGCAATGTGGGTGCTTATTAGCTAAGTATGTAGTTTATTTATGTTGGTACTCACATACGGCTAGATTACGAGTTGTGCGTTAAGGTAAAAAAGCAGTGTTAAAAGGTCCTAACGCTGCTTTTTTACGCCCACTGCTATTACGAGTCTTGCAGGTATAGGTGTACTGCACACTTTGTTGGCCTTACCGCAAACCTACTTACGTAAAGTTCATAAAGCCTTTTTTCTATGGGACCTCCATAGCGCTGGTATTACGAGTTTGTCCTGGGAGGCCAAAGAGTGAGCGGTACACCCTCTACCGACAAGATTCGTAACGCATTTTAAAGTCAGTTATGAGTTTTACACTACAACGCCGTAGCATAAAACTCATAACTAAAGTACTAAAAAGTACACTAACACCCATAAACTACCTATTAACCCCTAAACAGAGGCCCTCCCGCACCGCAAACACTAAAATACATTTTTTAACCCCTAATCTGCCACTCCGGACATTGCCACCACTAGAACATATTAACCCCTAAACCGCCACACTCCCGCCTCGCAAACACTAATTAAATATTATTATTAACCCCTAATCTGCCGCCCCTAACATCACCGCCACCGACATTACTTATTAACCACTAATCTGCTGCCCCCCTAACATCGCCGCCACCTACCTACATTTATTAACCCCTAATCTGCTATCGCCACCACTATTCTAAATTTATTAACCCTTTAAACCTAAGTCTAACCCTAACACCCCCTAACTTAAATATAATTTAAATAAATCTAAATAAAATTACTATCATTAACTAAATTATTCCTATTTAAAAAACGAAATACTTACCTATAAAATAAACCCTAAGCTAGCTACAATGTAACTAATAGTTACATTGTATCTATCTTAGGGTTTATTTTTATTTTACAGGCAAGTTTGTATTTATTTTAACTAGGTAGAATAGTTATTAAATAGTTATTACCTATTTAATAACTACCTAGCTAAAATAAATACAAATTTACCTGTAAAAAAAACCTAACCTAAGTTACAATAACACCTAACCTTACACTACAATTAAATCAATTCCCTACATTAAATACAATTAAATAAATTAAATTACAAAAAACAAAACAAAAAAAACAAAAAACAAAACAAAACACACCACACACACTAAATTACAGAAATAAAAAAAACAAAATTACAGATCTTTAAACTAATTACACCTGATCTAATAGCTATCAAAATAAAAAAAGCCCATCCAAAAAAAATACCCTAGCCTAAACTAAACTACCAATAGCCCTTAAAAGGGCCTTTTGCGGGGCATTGCCCAAAAGAAATCAGCTCTTTTACCTGTATAAAAAAATACAAACAACCCCCCCAACAGTAAAACCCACACAACCAACCCCCAAATAGAACCCTAACTAAAAAAATCTATGCTCCCCATTGCCCTGAAAAGGGCATTTGGATGGGCATTGCCCTTAAAAGGGCGTTTAGCTCTATTGCTGCCAAAGCCCTTACCTAAAAAATAAACCCACCCAATATACCCTTAAAAAATCCTAACACTAACCCCCGAAGATTCACTTACCGGGAGAAGTCTTCATCCAAGCAGCAAGATGTCCTCAGCGAAGCCGGCAGAAGTGGTCCTCCAGACGGCATCTTCTATCTTCATCCTTCCGACGCAGAGCGGCTCCATCTTCAAGACATCCGGCGTGGAGCATCCTCTTCAAACGACTTCTTCGGAATGAATATCTCTAAGTGACGTCATCCAAGATGGCGTCCCTTAGATTCCAATTGGCTGATAGAATTCTATCAGCCAATCGGAATTAAGGTTGAAAAAAACCTATTGGCTGATGCTATCAGCCAATAGGATTGATCTTGCATTCTGTTGGCTAATTGGAACTGCCAATAGAATGCCAGCTCAATCCTATTGGCTGATTGCATCAGCCAATAGGATTTTTTCAATCTTAATTCCAATTGGCTGATAGAATTCTATCAGCCAATTGGAATCTAAGGGACGCCATCTTGGATGACATCACTTAGAGATATTCATTCCGAAGAAGACGTCGTTTGAAGAGGATGCTCCGCGCCGGATGTCTTGAAGATGGAGCCGCTCCACGCCGGATGTCTTGAAGATGGAGCCGCTCCGCATCGGAAGGATGAAGATAGAAGATGCCGTCTGGATGAAGACTTCTGCCCGTCTGGAGGACCACTTCTGCCGGCTTCGTTGAGGACATCTTGCCGCTTTAATGAAGACTTCTCCCGGTAAGTGAATCTTCGGGGGTTAGTGCTAGAATTTTTTTATGGGTGTATTTTGTGGGTTTATTTTGTAGGTAAGGTTTTTGTCCAGCAATAGAGCTAAATGCCCTTTAAGGGCAATGCCCATCCAAATGCCCTTTTCAGGGCAATGGGGAGCTTAGGTTTTTTTAGTTAGGCTTTTATTTGGGGGGTTGGCTGTGTGGGTGGTGGGTTTTACTGTTGGGGGGGTATTTGTATTATTTTTTTTACAGGTAAAAGAGCTGATTTTTTTTTGGGGGGGGGGCAATGCCCCGCAAAAGACCCTTTTAAGGGCTATTGGTAGTTTAGGCTAGGGTTTTTTTTTATTTTGGGGGGTCTTTTTTTATTTTGATAGGGCTATTAGATTAGGTGTAATTAGTTTAAAGATCTGTAATTTGTTTTTTATTTTCTGTAATTTAGTGGGGGCTTTTTGTAACTTTAGCTCATTTTATTTAATTTATTTAATTGTATTTAATGTATGGAATTTATTTAATTGTAGTGTAAGGTTAGATGTTAGTGTAACTTAGGTTAGGTTTTATTTTACAGGTACATTTGTATTTTAGGTAGGTAGTTATTAAATAGTTAATAACTATTTAGTAACTATTGTACCTAGTTAAAATAAATACAAACTTGCCTGTAAAATAAAAATAAACCCTAAGCTAGCTACAATGTAACTATTAGTTATATTGTAGCTATCTTAGGGATTATTTATAGGTAAGTATTTAGTTTTAAATAGGAATAATTTAGGTAATGATAGTAATTTTATTTAGATTTATTTAAATTATATTTAAGTTAGGGGGTGTTAGGGTTAGACTTAGGTGTTAATACATTTAATATAGTGGCGGCGATGTTGGGGCGGCAGATTAGGGGTTAATAAGTGTAGGTAGGTTGCGGCGTCATTGGGGGCGGGAGATTAGGGGTTAATAAATATAATGTAGGTGTCGGCGATGTTGGGGGTAGCAGATTAGGGGTTAATAAGTGTAAGATTAGGGGTGTTTAGACTCGGGGTTCATGTTAGGGTGTTCGGTGTAAACATACATTTTGTTTCCCCATAGGAATCAATAGGGCTGCGTTACTGAGCTTTACGCTGCCGGCTCTCCCCATTGATGTCTATGGGGAAATCGTGCACGAGCACGTACAACCAGCTTACCGCTGACTTAAGCAGCGCTGGTATTGTAGTGCGGTATGGAGCACAATTTTGCTCTACGCTCACTTCTTGCCAGTTGTAAAAATCCGTAATACCAGCGCTGCAGGTAAGTGAGCGGTGAGAAAAAACTGCACGGTAGCACCGCACAGCTCATAACACAAGACTCGTAATCTACCCGATAGCCTATAGGCTATTAGTAAGGTACACTTAGTGTGGTATATCTTATCCAGGAGACTATTATGACAGGCATTTTTCCTTATATGTTCAGTATAGGAAACTGGGCTGCAGGAACCTACATTTTTATTTGAGATATATATATATATATATATATATATATATATATATATATATATATATATATATATACACACATACATATACACACACCTTTTTTTTTTTAAACTGTTTTAGTTTTTAGAGCTCATCGGTTATTTTGAGCGGGTTTGAGCTATGTTAGCGCTTGCCAGCTTCTTCGCTGCACTTTATGCATTTAGTTTTTGTGTGTTGTTCAAATGCATGTGCCATTTTTAAGCTTCCCTCGATTTTGCACATGTAGGTTATTTAGTTAGCGCGCCTCTACCATTTGCGCATTGTCAGTTAGTGCTTGTATATGTACGTTGGTTTTTCCCCTCAGCGCAACAGAGCTGTGTCAGGTTAGGGCACATCGCTCTTTTCTCATCACGCTATTTAGTGGATTTCTAGCGCTCCTCTGTTTGCTTTGGTTTTATTTATTGGAGGGGGTAAGATTTTCAATACTGTCTAGACCTGCTTTTTTGGGGTGTATTTAATGAAGTTTCTGTTTATGCAATTACCTGCCTATTCTTTTTTCAGATTCTTGTATGGATCATTTCTTGCATTTTAATCAGACCAATGTTTCTTTTGCTTCTAAGGATATCTTCTTCCCTCTGTTTGCTCAATACAGGGGAGTTTTTCAGATTTTGCTCTACTGTATCTGAAATGTTGGTGGCTATACCTTCTCTTAGTAACCATAAAGTGTCGGTCTCTGATAATCCATCATTTAGCTTTTCTGATTTAAATAGATCTAAGTTTGTAAACCTGCATATTTCAGACTCTGGTTTGTCTGATTTGTCCTCAGAGGGTGAGGTATTTTCAGATGATCAGGAGTTGGTCTCTGATCAAGATACAGAGTTATGACTCCACATTGTCAAGTCATTCTTTAACCTTCACCAATAAATACACAACACTCCAATTTGGGTATAAAAAGGCTGCAGCTCCATTTTATTAGATACATTATTCAACATAACACTTTAACTCAAAACAAACCATAGTGCTTTTCCCCCCTCCTCTGCATAGTCCACACCCTGGGGGGTGCCATCCTCAATAACTCCTCCCTTATCTTAACAGAGGGTACACTTCAATTCCTCCCAGGCGTAAGGCTATAGAAATTAGAACAAGCATCCCGCCACAGCTCAGACAACGGCCGAACACCGACCCATTGTGACAAGGCCTTTTCAATACCCTCTTTCAATGTGAAATTAAACAAGTGCAGCCCCACTTTGTTAAGGTGCACTCCATCTCGCAAATAAAAACATCTCCTCGACTCCCCCTCAAACTCCATATGTCTAAGTCCGAATCCCCCTAATTTTCTAACATACTCCTATATTGTTCTATTTATCTTCCGTCTGGAAGCCTCCAACTTTTTTGTGTCCCAAGCCGCTCTCCAAACTACTCTACTCTCAATCTCATATCAGATAATCAGCACCTCCAGGAACAGCTGTTTTAACCTGTCCAAACTCCCTTTCATCATATCCACAAGATCCTTCTGTGACAAATCCTAAATCATTCCCCCTCTGCATGTATCAACAGAATCTGAGGAGTGGAGAAAAACCTAGCATTAACCACATTCTTTCCCACCAACTGTTCCCATTTCATACCCCTCACCCCAAACCCTTTCAACAAAACCCTGTCCCTTGGCAGCCCCAGATGCTTTTCTCACCCAGTAAATATACGAGTGCCGCATCAGCCAGCATCTCACCGGACTTGTCAAAGACAAAATAACCTAGTACCCTTTACACCTTAAACTCAGGTCACAGATATCCCCTAAACCTTTCAGATGTCCATCTTCCAATCCTTTTTATCACAGACGCATCTAGACTCAAACATGCTGCCTCTGTTGCCGCCCCAATACGGAAAGAGTGGGACCCGAACTCTGACCCCTGGAAACCAACTTCTTTAATGCCTTCTGGAAAACAGCCACAAATTTAAACTTTGAAAGGATAGAACCGTCGCTATGAATCAAGAACTGACCCTCACCACCCGGCATGTTCCTCAAATACTCCCCCACCATCCTTACCTGCCAACATTGCCCTGTTATTGCTCGTAGAGGAATCAACGTCCCCCTTGACCCGTTTTGAATCTCCGTCCTCAGCCATAACTCACCCTCGTCATTCTTCACCAACACATCCTTTCTTAACAGACACCCTTCCACTCGTTTGTTCTGCCCCACTAACTCTGAAATTCTGAATGCCCCGAAGAATGCCGTTTTAAACAAGAGAACCTCAAATTCAGAAAAACATAACCCTGGCAAACATTTCACCACCTCCTGTAACAGCGCAAACGTAACTGGCCTCCTACTGTCTCCTTGCTTTTTACCTCTGCACAAACCTCACAGCCATTCGCACCAGAAAGACTTTCATAACATCCTCCCATCCCAAGAGCTAAAACAAGAACGTCAATGCTGCCATTTGCTTTCTCACCTCCGAGGGCGAAAGCCTTTCAGCACCTCAAGATCTGACCCATCGTAACAACCACTCCAAATTCTTTTTTATATTCCCCAACTGAACATTCCCCCTTCGGGAACCCATTGGTTCCAAACTTGGGCGTAAGCCCTCCACATGCTGGGTGCCAACGCCCCCTGAACTAGACTCATTAGCATTGGGACCATAACTGCCACAGCTCCTTCGGACAGGCCGTGCCCTCTCTCTCCGCATTTGGGGCCACAGCACAAAACCGCTGCCACTGGAAACGGGATAAAGAGTCAGAGATTACATTAAGCTTCCCTGGAACGTAAACAGCTCAAAAAGTTATATGACTGCGCAAACATTCCAAGACAAACACACTCAAAAGACGAATGACCGGGGGAGAGGACACCGACAACTTGTTAATGGCCGACACCACACACAGGTTGTCCGAATAGAAACAAACCGTCTTATCCCTCAACACATTTGACTAAATATTTAGGGCAACCACCAATGGAAAAAAAACTCAAAAAATGTCAATGTTAGACCGCAGCCATCCAATCCCCCAGCCATGAATCCACACACCATCTACCCTTCAGATATGCCACAAACCCATAGGCACCCGACGCATCCGTAAGTAGGCACAAACTCTCATCCGACCAATCAACCTCTTGAAACAGCAACATTCCATTAAATTGCGCCTTAGCAATGACTTAGGCTTCACTAGGGTCTCCCTTATAGTACTTCTCAAATCTTCTAGCTTGTCCTCCAGTACCCTGTACTCCATCCTCACTGTATCCAACTGAATCCCCAAGAAGCTCAAGGATGTAACCGGACCTTCCGACTTCTCCTCAGCCACTGGGATCCCAAATTCCTCCGCCACTTCCCTAAATGTTTTCACCAGCTTTTCGCATACCCCTGACCCGGCCAGGCCCACAAATAAAAAATCATCCAGATAATGTACCATGGATGATACCCTGACTTCTACCTGACTACCCAATCAACAAAGGAACTAAACTTCTCGAAATATGAACACAAGATAGAACAACCCATAGGTAAACATAAATCAACAAAAAACGAACCCTCAAAAACACAACCCAATACATAATGGCATGTGGGGTACACTAGCAACAACCTAAACACAGATTCTACATTCACCTTTGCCATCAACCTAAACGCAGATTCTACGTTCTCCTCCGCCATCAAAGCTCCCCGACCCGCTAACCTGATCAACACCACCGCCTTATCAAAGGATGCGTACTTCACTGAGACTAGCTCCGGATCAATCCCATCATTTACGGAAGTACCCTTTGGATAAGACAAGTGGTGGATCATCTAAAATTGCCCCCTTGCTTTTTTGAGCACCACCCCCAAGGGGGGGGGGAACCCTCAGGTTATCAAATGGAGGGTAAGGAAAGGGGCCCACCATCCTACCCAGTGCAATCTCTTGGTTCAGCTTCTCCCTCACCACCTCCGGAAATTCTCTTGCCGATTTTAAGTTTCCTCCGAAACGCCCCGGATCTTGATCCCTAAACGGAATCCTGAAGCCTAAGCTAAACCCAGGTAAAAACCATTCCACGTCACTCCCGTGCCCTCTTTTACAGCTATACAACTCGAGCCATGGGACCATCTTTATTACCCTCACCGGGGTCCGTGCCCACAACAGCAGACTCCCCCTGACTTACCCTTTTTGAAAGATCTCGCTCCCGAGTGAGTCGTACCGCCATCACGCCATACCCCATAGGTCTGATACGCACTCCGAGATCTCTTTCACATAACAGAATAATGCTGAGCACTGCTCTGGAAACTTCTCCCCTACCACACTGGCCAAGATGTAAAAGGCCTTGGACCAATTCCCAAATGTTTTAGCAGAAACTCCCTCTTCCATATCTTTTATTTCCATTATTAAGTGGATCCCCAACAGACCCACTGAACATGGTCGCCTCAGCGCGTCTTCCGGTACCTTTAGGGTCTTACCCCCAACTGCTTTTTCAGCCGCCATCTCCTACCCCCCTACTGTGACTGTGGCCCCCCATGTTTTGCGTTCACACCGGGCCCTATGCCCCCATAACTGACGCAGACTGACCCGTTTTCTTTAAGGCCGAAATCTAACCCTTCAGACCTGCCAGCAATGTCTCCCTCTTACCACTCCAATCGCTCCAGTCCCCAATGTAGCGGTAGTCTCACCTGAAGGTTGTACCGCCATGACTGGTCCTTCCGCAGGCCCCATCTGCACTGCTACTTCAATCCTGCGTGCTCCACCAGCATGTCTGCTGACCCCCCTGTCTCCTAACTGCTCCCTTCTGACGCCATCCATATCCCTCCTATCTCCTCCTCTATTGACGGCCGAACGCCCTCTGTCAAGCCTGCTCCTGGGTACAGACCGTTCCATCTGAACGCATATAGGCGACATAGTCCTCTACCCTGGTTGGTCTCCACAAGGGCGACCATGATCTCCTGCTGCTGTCAGTAAGCCCTGGCCCCGGACGTGATCCTGACCTGCCCCAGACCCTGTAGACTGCATAGAAGGGGAAGAGGTAAATACCCCACCCCTTACCATTGTGGGGTCAACAAATGTAATAGCTGGGCCAGGGACCGGGTCGACATGTCCAGCAGAAGCCCCCTCCAGCAACCATCAAGGCCTCCACCTCCTGCAACTCCGCCTCCTGCAAAACAATGTTACAATCCAGCTGTAAAATTCCACACCTTCCCCCCCCACTCCCCCTGCCCATCCTTCCCACCCATCAGCCCCACCATATTACTACAAAGGCAAAAGACCCCTGCCTAACAACCTGCTGTGCCCCAAAGCCCTTGCCTTAATTGGCCATAGCAGGCAGCTGCCCACCTACCCATTAACCCTCCCTCACTCCACCTCTAATTCCCTATAAACCACTGAGCCTACTGCACCCATCTCTAACTATTCCCCCTTTTTTATATTTATATATATATATATATATATAACCCCTTTCTGTCAGGGTGCCAGGAATCGGACTGAGACGAGAAGTGCAAAAATAATCACACCTTTATTAATAGCAAAAAATAATAAAAAGTCCACAAGTCAAATAAGCCAGGAGTCAAAACCAGAGCTGGTAGTCAGACGAGCCAAGTCAGGGGCCAAAGCACATAGTCAGACGAGCCAGAATCAGGAACAAGGAAAGCAGCAGAGTCAGGAACAAGCCAGGGATCAGGAAGAACGTCAGGCAGCCAGTTAATACACAGGAACTCTCACTTTCAGGTCTGAGACAACGCAAAGGCAAAGCATACTGAACAGAGGCCCTTTAAATAATAAGTGATGACATCACAATTCTGAGACTGCATCCTGTCCCACATGGATGATGCACACTAGTCTGGCCATAAAAGGAAGTGCAGGAAATGAGCAGCATCCCCCAAAATGCACCATAGTCAGGAAGAGAGGTGAGTAAAATGGCTGCCAGCAGCACATGGCAAACACAACAGGGAAAACCCTGACACTTTCATTCTGTTCCCCAGCACCCCTGTCCTCTTTTCTACCTACCCCTCCTTCAGCCCTGTGACCCTCCGGGTCGCGCACTAAACCTAACCCACTTGCCACCTCCGCCCTCCTCTCTCTCTCCCCAGTTCCATCAGTAATCACTCCGGCCCTTTTCTTGTGCTATCCTCCCCCGATGCCTCCTTCTCAGCCCCCTTATGCCTTCCTTGGCTCCCCTCCACCTCTTCTAGCACAGCCTCCTACCGCCACACTCCCAGCCGTTATGTCATCCTACTTGATACCTTCCATCACTAATGCCACACTCCTGGCCGTTCCCCAGGCCTCCCACTCTCCACCGCTACTTACCGCTGTTCCTCACTGCCATCCCACCGCTCCTCCTTCCTCTCGCTGCACCTGATGACGCCACCCAATGATGTCATCGACCGGTGCTGTAGTAGGCCACACGCCTCTCTCTGTTTCTGGTCTTCCACCTCCACCATTTGACTGACTCCCTCCACAGCCGTTAGGCCTGCCCACAAATCTCCTGAGCCTAGCGGCATTCACCTCCGGACTGAGATGCTCCAGCGGCCTGGATCTCCTAACCGGCTGTTCCCTCATCCTGGGCCCTGCTGTTGCCCCCCCCCCTCAAAGGGGGAGATTCATGCTCCACTCCGGTCGTCTGGCCACCAGCCTCTCCCTGATCCAGGCTATGCCATTCGTCCTAGCAGCCTGCAGCACCTGCTCCAACAGCTCCTCCATCCTGCTTCTGTATCACCGGCAAGGTAAGTTCACAACACAGAACTTAGCGTGCCGTCCAGATTCAAAGAGCACACCTGACTTCCTGTAAAGGGCTTATAAGCCCAGCCTAAGAACCCATACCTTGCCCTGAACTTCACCCCATTCTTTCCTAGTGGGGTCAAATGAGCCTCCTTTCCATTCTGTCATCGGGGCTCTTCCTTTCTAACTCCTCCTTACTTGAGCCAGGGTAGAATCTCCCTGGTAAACTAGCTAGTCCAGACTGAGAACACTTACATTTGTAATCAATTTTATTTTTATCTTTAAACAATGGATGACTCATTCTCTCTATTGTTAATTTTTGTCTTAATTACCTTTTTGTTCATTTTTTTTTTTTATCCCTTTTGGTGATTTTATTGGATGTATACATTCAAAAATGTTTCACATTACTGTAATTGTAATCTATCAAAAATTCAATAAAAATACAGTTAAAAAACAAAAGATACAGAGTTACTCTTTATGTTTAGACTGGAACAAAAATCCTAAGGAAACGTCTTTTTTTAACCTACTGCTTAATCACCGGAGTTTTTTTTTCTGGTTCCTGATGCTGTCTGAAATAAACTCTATTGAGTTGTCTAAGCCTGGTATCCCCTTTTAGTCCAGCTTTAATGTTTTAAAGGGTGTTTCCTTTACCTGCTTCTCAAACAGAGCGTCTGAGGTTTTAGAGAGAAAACTGCACCAAATAAAAGTAAAACCTTTTATTCAGTCAGGTTAATAAAACATGCAACGCGTTTCTCAGACATGCAAGTCCCTTTGATCAGGCATACTAAAACAATGCAGTATTTTATTGACCATATTTATATGTTCTATTTATTGACCATATAAATGTAGACTCTGGTTGCATTTCTCATGGCCTTCTCCGCTGGGATGGTCATGTTTTTGTTAAAGGGACATGAAACCCAAAATGTTTCTTTCATGATTCAGATAGAACAGCATGTAAATTTTTGTTGTGTACTTTTTTTCTATTGAGATTTAACAGTACAAGAAACAGATGACATCCAGTTTGCTTGTTGATACATACGTAACGCACATTTTAAAAAGAATGAAAGACAAACACCTTCACACAGATTAATACACCAAAGTGTAATAATATCTATTAGTTTCTGCATAGACATTAACTTGCCAAAATACAAAAATAAGCTAAATATCTAATATTTGATGTGCAAAGCTCTTTTTTTACCCTCATATACAGCATAGGCCACTTTTGGACCTCCATTTTCTCTTCTATCTAGTCTGAGGGGTTTAAGTAGATCAGGCCTCTTTTGGGCCTGTATACACACTATAGTTACATGACAAATATAATAATTATAGTTCCGTAATAGTTAAATGATAGGGCCGCTCTTAGACCCTTGATGTATAATTTCAAACTAATAGATATATTTCTTCGATCCTTAATATATGTTCTGAAACCATGAGTTGCAACATATTTAAACTTTATAAAAATAACTAGCTTCCCTGAGCATCTTAAAGTCATAAATATACTATATTATAAATGCTCTGAACACTCTATAGTGCTTAATATGTCAAGTTGAAGAACAGAGTACTAAATGATTACAGCTTACTGCTCTGATACTGAAAGTATAGTTGAATGATATTTAATACAACAGTGAGCTTAACATAAACTAGTATGTTGCCCTATACTATAGCAAAAATCATAGCTGCACATAGGCTTATATAGAAGGAAAACCTTTCTACTTTAAATATCAACTGAACACTAAATATATGTATGAGGAGGAAGTAAAAAAAATTAAAATATATATATATATATATATATATATATATATATATAGGAGTGGTGAGTCACATATATATCAACCAAGAGTTAGCTTAAATGCCTGATATGTTCCACATGTGTGTATATCACCTAAAGGTGCACTTAAATAAACTAGATATCAAGTTTGATGGTATATGAGGCCCCGTCGAGCGCCTGTGAGAGGGGCCAGTGACCTCACTCGAGGCGTAGAGGGGCGTGTCTGCGTGAGCCGTTGCTCACTTTTTCTTCAGCGTAGATCGAAGAGGACCTGTGGAAAGAAGCGTTCCTGTGAAGAAATTTCTACTCACCATGGCTGATCTGCAATCAATCCTTGGGACGGTCCAGGAGCTGCTGAAGTCGAAGGGCATCGAATGGATCCACCGAAGACTCGTTTCTGATGAGGACGTCGGTTCCGGAGGTGCAGCTACGGCGGGTGGAGGATCTTCCAGGCCTGTCCGTCTGGAGCAAATCGTCGGGATTCCGGCAGCAGAGGAAGAAGGTCGGTGAAGACTTCGTCAGCGGGAGCTGTTCCTGGTCAACGGGCGGTGCAGGTCGGCACCGTCGCAAGGAAGCAAGGAGTCGGTGAGAAGGGTCGGAGCAGGACCGGAGTCAGCAGCGTTCCGGGAGTGTCACGGTTGCCGGTGGAGGAGCCTGGTGTAGGTAATACAATTTATTTTGCAGGTGAAGCGGGGCAACTCGGAGGCAGCAATGAGGAGAATGAGGCGGCCATGGGAGCAATAGGTGAGGATTCGGAAGAGGAGGCCTATTCAAATTTGGCGCCAATTAGGGACGAGGTAACGGCTATGGTAGGCCTAAGAGGTGCAGCATTACAGGAAACTTTTACGGCCTCTGGGCCTGGTGGGACATATTTGAAGGAGCATACGGCCCTCACGGAAGGTGCCAGTGGGGCTTTCTTAATGTCAGAAAGAAATAGGAGCTCAACGGGCGTTAGGCCTATGGCTAGGTCGAGTGAAAAGCAGGAATTTAGTTCAGCAAGAAAAGAATTAAATTTTCAGGAGCACAACACCAAAGGGCAGGGTAAAAAAAGGTGTTAGAAAGACAAAGCATTTGGAGGGACCAAAGGTTTTCAGGAGATTGGTAGTTTGGGGGATTATGTGGTTAACAAGGGAGGTAATCAATTTAGCAGGGTAAAAGATAGTGGAGTTAACCAAAGTTTTAATGATTTTAGGGGGGATGCCTGTAGGCAGGGTAATATGTCTTTTTCCCCAGCTGTTTTGCAGGATAGGTGCGGCAATTCTGGACAGGCTGACGTCGTCTGGACAGGCTGACGTCGCTCGTCGGAGCGGCCATGAAGAAGGGGATTCGCTGTGGATAGAGGAGGATGAGGAGCAACGCCCATCTTGTTCAGGACCGGTTACTGCGGAGCAGGTAGGGGGTATTGATATCTTAAATCAATTGATTAAAGCTTTAGTTCCAGGAGAAGTTGGGGGGTTTTCTAGTAGTCCAATGGGTAGGAATTCTCCTTTAGCTGAGTGTAGAGATATTAGGGATAGGAATATTTTGGTCAGGAGCCACAGAGATAATACTGAATCTGTTAGTAATAGAATTGTAGATAACAGGGATTACGCATCCTCTCGGTCACAGGTCAAGTCAGGAGAATGGAAGAGTCAGGAGAGAAGGTCGAGGATTCCAATAGCATGGCGTCGGGTAAGATCCCGGTCGCCTATTAGTGTCAGAAAAAAAACAGGAGTCAGGAACATTTGTCTGGGGTACAATAGACTGTCAGTCAAGGGAGAGAGTGAGACATAGGAGATCTAGATCTCCGGAGAGAAGGAGTCACAAAGATAGAGTGGTTCCAAGACACGGAAATGAATCTATCCGCCCGGATGCATGGAAAGAGTCAGGTACATCTAAGGAGTTATCCAAATCTTCATTTGATGTAGGTGCGAGTAGTAGTGTGTTTCCAGGAGTGAGTGTGAGTGTGGCTGACGACAGGTGTGAGGTTTTATTGAGAGGTTTGAAGGACTTAGTTTCTCAAATGGAGAACAGTTCTCAGGCTAATGTTAGTGTAGTTAACAGTGCGAGGACAAATGTTAGTGCTCCCTTGGGCCCGATTGGTGCCTGGGTTGCGCAAAATACGACTTCCGGTGGAAGTTTATTAGATCAGATGGTTTCTTTACCATCTGGGGATTCCTTGATGGTTAGTCAGGCTAGGGTTTCTGATCAAGCATTGAGGCGCCCGTGCTTGTGTTCATTTGGCCCTTTGGGTATTCATCGTGCTAAGGATGTTAAAGAGAGGATATGGAGACGAGAGTTCGTGGAAATATTCTCGCTCCTTCCTGTTGGGGGTTTAGCTTGGTGGAAGTACGACGAGCAGTTCCGTCAGCGTTTGGCGGTTCGGCCGGAGATGCTTGGGGACAACAGGGATGTGGGTATCTGGTTAGAGCTCATGACTCCGTTAAGGTCTGGGCAGCCCTTTCGTGGTTCGGGAGGAGTTCCAAGTTCCTCCTCGTCAGCTGCATCAGCAGTGGCCTTTAGAAAAGGCCTCTGCTTTCAGTTTAATGAAGGGATGTGCAAATTTGGATCGACTTGTAAATACAAGCACGAATGTTCCTTTTGTGGAGGAATTCATTCCAGCAGCAAGTGTTTCAAGAGGGCTAAAGCTTCAACAAAAGTTGATAGTGTCATTCAAGGCCAGGACTCCAGTGAAATTAAAAAAGATGGAGCCTTGGTTAAGATTGTACAGTAGGAGGAGGGGTATGGCTTCTGATGTGGATATTTTGTTGAATGGTTTCAATGATGGCTTCTTTATTCCTTTTGTTAAGGATATTGAGTCTGTTTTCTCTGGTAATCTTAAATCTGCAAGGGATTTTCCTGAGGTGGTTTTGCGTAAAATTCGGAAAGAGGTTTCTTTGGGCAGAATGGCTGGCCCACTTTGTGTTCCTCCATTTGATAATTTAAGGGTGTCCCCCTTGGGTGTTGTTCCAAAGAAGGTTCCGAATGAATTTAGGCTTATTCACCATTTGTCCTTTCCGAAAGGTTTTTCGGTAAATGATGGAATTGAACCTGAGTTGTCTATGGTAAGATACGCGTCCTTTGATAAAGCTTTGTCTTTGGTTAAGGAAGCTGGTTCTCACGCTTTGATGGCCAAAGTTGATATTGAATCTGCTTTTAGGTTGTTGCCGGTGCATCCCGCGTGCCATCATTTATTGGGCTGTTTTGTGGATGGGTCCTATTTTGTAGATTTGTGTTTACCTATGGGTTGTTCCATTTATTGTTCCTTGTTTGAAAAATTTAGTTGCTTCTTGGAATGGGTGGTGAAACAGACTTCTGGGTTGTCATCAGTGATCCATTATTTGGACGACTTTCTTTTTGTAGGTCCGTTTGGCAAGAATTCGTGTCAGGTGCTTATGGATTCCTTTTTGACTATGGCTGAGGATTTTGGTATCCCTATTGCTTCAGACAAATCGGAAGGCCCCTCTTCTGTGATTAGTTTTTTGGGTATTTGCATTGATTCTGTTAGGATGGAATGTAGGCTTCCTGAGGACAAGGTGAAAGATTTGTTATCTTCTGTGGATTCAGCTCTGAAGAGGAAGAAGCTTTCTTTGAGGGAAATTCAATCTTTGGTGGGTAAGCTGAATTTTGCTTGTAGAATTATCCCTGTCGGCAGAATTTTCTGTAGGAGGTTGTCTTTGTCAACGGTTGGGGTTAAAATCCCTCATTTTCGGATCCGTTTGTCTGCTCAGGTTAAGGAGGATCTACGGGTATGGAAGGCCTTTTTAAAGGAATTCAATGGGAACTCATTAATTCAGTCTGCAGAAGTGTTGAACAGTGAATTGCATTTGTTTACGGATGCTTCTGGTGCACATGGTTTTGGTGCCTTGTTTGGTAACAAATGGTGTTCTGGCCTGACTAAAAACCTAGTTTTTCTGGAGTTATTCCCTTTAGTGGTTGCTTTGACGATCTGGGGCGGCGAGTTTGAAAACAGAAAGGTGGTTTTTCATTCTGATAACAGGGGCGTGGTTTTTGCCATCAACCGTTTGTCTTCTAGTTCTAAACCGGTTATTGGTTTGATCAGAATGTTTGTTTTAGAATGTTTGAGGCATAATGTGTACTTTAGAGCTGTTCATGTGCCGGGAAAGAAGAATATAGGGGCTGATGCTCTTTCTCGTTTTCAGTGGCAGAGATTTCGAGAGGCAGTTCCAGATGCAGACATGGTGGGTGCTACATGCCCGGAAGAAATGTGGTACCTGAATTTTCTAGAGTGCTGAATATGGTAAGGGGAGACTTAGCTCCTAGGACTTGGAAGGCTTATGTGGCTGTTTGGGTTCAATGGCTTAAGAAATTGGTGGATAAAGATAATAAGGTGGATGATGTGTATTTACTTTTGGATTGGATTGAGGTGTGGAGGGTAAAAAAAATGTCTAAATCTTTGATAAAGCGTGTCGGCTTTATCTTTCTTGTTTAAAATGTTAGGTTGGGAAGACTTATCAAAGTTATTTTGTATCCGCATGGCAGTTAAAAGTTTGTTAAAAAATAGGGTTGTTTTTGATAGGAGGCGTCCATTGGTCTTTTCAATTTTGGAAAGATTAGTTTTAATTTTACATAAAGTTTGTTTTTCTGTCTTTGAAGTGTCATTATTTAAGGTAGCTTTTGTATTAGCCTATTTCGGAGCTTTTAGAGTGTCTGAATTTGATTTAAATGAGGTTGTGTTGAATTCTCAAGAAGTTTTGTTATGGTTGAGAAGATCAAAAACTGATCAGGAAGGTAGGGGTTGTTGGGTTAGATTAAAAAGGATTGGTGGGGTGTGCTGCCCAGTTACGGCAGTTCAAGAATTTTTGCAGTTTAGGAATTGTTTAAAAGATAGATCTTTGTTAATATACGAGGATGGAACATGTTTATCCCGTTTTCAATTTGAAGCGGTGTTGAAGAAAGCTTTAGTGCTTATTGGAGTGGATAGTAAGGAATTTGGATGCCACTCCTTTAGGATTGGGGCAGCTACAGAAGCGAGCATACTAGGTCTGAATGAAGGTGTGGTTAAGAGGATTGGAAGGTGGAAGTCTGGTTGTTTCAAGCTATATGTTAGGCCAGACTTAGTGTGTTTTTTGTTTCAGCAGGTGCTCCGCATTGTTGGATCGTTGGTCACTCCTATATTTACTGGGCGAGAAAAGCAGATTCATGTAAAGATGCGGGGTCTCAACTTTGTTATTCAGTTGAGAATGTATTCATTAAATGGTTTGGTATTAGGGGTTTGAGGTGGGACCAATTGATAGGGCATATTATTAGCTGGGCTAGGCTTTTTCATCCTCCCGATATTCTAGTCATTCATGCGGGGGGCAATGACCTTGGTTTCATGCCGCAGAAAAAGTTAATAGATTTGATTAAGTGGGATATCATTAGATTAAGGGAATTATTTCCTCAAATTACGATTGTTTGGTCAGATATAGAATGCAGGCTTAGTTGGAGATCTGCTTGGGATTTTCGGAAATTGGATTGCTCTAGAAAGAAGGTTAACAGGACGATTTCAAGCTTTGTGTCAAAATTGGGTGGTTGTGCAATCCGTCATGTTGAATTCGAAGGTGAAACGGGGAGATGTTTCTTTTTGAATGATGGTGTTCACCTTAACGAGATTGGTCTTCATTTATTTAATTTTAATCTAAGCGAGGGTGTGAAAAAGGCCTTAGCCCTGTGGGTTGGTGCACGATTGTAATTCGTGCAGTGGCGGGGTGCTAGCCTAAAAAGTGGAATATTATTGTGGGTACCTCCTCAGATATGGGGAGAGATTTATATGGGGGCGTGCCTGGCTGAGAGCCAGTGGAAGGCACGTCTTTATTTGTTTAGGGCATGCACCTTTAAATGAAGTTTCTGTATTTGAATAAAGTTTTTTCTTCATTTATTTTAATAAATGCGGGCTGCGGCCTTTTTCACCCATTCTTTGTGTCCGTGTTTTATTTTATTTAGTTAATTAGGTAATAATGCCTAGATGTGTGGTCAATGAGGCCCCGTCGAGCGCCTGTGAGAGGAGGGGCCAGTGACCTCACTTGAGGCGTAGAGGGGCGTGTCTGCGTGAGCTGTTGCTCACTTTTTCTTCAGCGTAGATCGAAGAGGACCTGTGGAAAGAAGCGTCCCTCCCTCCCCCTTTGGTTTTGGTAAGTGGTTGTCGCAGCTGTGGCGGGGTGCTAGCCTAAAAAGTGGAATATTATTGTGGGTACCTCCTCAGATATGGGGAGAGATTTATATGGGGGCGTGCCTGGCTGAGAGCCAGTGGAAGGCACGTCTTTGTTTGTTTAGGGCATGCACCTTTAAATGAAGTTTCTGTATTTTAATAAAGTTTTTTCTTCATTTATTTTAATAAATGCGGGCTGCGGCCTTTTTCACCCATTCTTTGTGTCCGTGTTTTATTTTATTTAGTTAATTAGGTAATAATGCCTAGATGTGTGGTCAATGTCAGCTGGAAAACATGTTTTGAGCCCTTGTATATATTGCAGCCAACATGTACTCTGAACAGAAATAGCAGCCTGCCATAATTAATGCTGTGTGTAAATGAAGCGAGGGAAATCCCTGCAACTAACAGGAAGCAGCTAAAAAGTGTAGATATAAGGTAATACATTAGCAATGGCTTATATCGAGAATTTTATACAGTGCACATATCTTAATGATGGCGCAGGATCTAAGGGGATAGTCCAAGATATGGTAAGTAGGGCTAGGCAATGAAAAATACATGAAAACACACCAGGTATTATGTTTTATCTTACAGAATCAGATGATTAAGCCCTACTATAGTATAAACAAGCAAGTAATGTTCGCAAAACACGTATAGGAACACAGAAATATACACATAAGGGGTCTATATGAGCAGCACTAAACATATCAGAACCTTACATTGCTTCTTCATTAAGGTTAGTGCTGGGAATGAAAGCAGAGGGAATTAACACGAATACAAACGGTATATTATGCCCCCAGCAAATACACACATGTCTATTAAACAGGCGTGATGTTTCTAATGTTGTACTTAAACTAAACACCTAGACGTATATTAGCAACTAAGTCCACCTAGTGCTTGCCCCAGAAGTATTACCCTTGGGTATGATCTAGTAGATCCGAACACACTGATAAGTAAAAAGCAGCAACACTACCAAGCTAAAACATAAGAAAATACAACCAAGGAAAAAGACTGTTGGTGCTGTCCAAAAAATGTTTGTTATATGGTATCAAATCAGTACTTCTGTTACTCAGTACTGAATGAGAAGTTCAAGCACTGTTCCATTTCCCACATTTGTAGTTGCGAGTGAGTACTATTCACTTAACACATTCACAGTGATTCAGGTCCCACTGCAAAGAGTGCGTGATAACATATCGTGTTTTAGCTGATGTCGTCCAATCTGATCATCCAGCCAGCACTCACTTACGGCATTGGACAAGATCCGTGAACCTCAAATGCAATATTAATGTAAGTGCTTCAGGGGGGGAAAGGATTTGTGCATAAAAACACTCAGACAACGTCCTGGTCAGAACGTTATCAGGCATAAAGTCAGATGCTGTATAGGGCTCTCCCATACACCCACTATTAGCACAAAAGGATATATTCACAAGAGGTACAAGCATACAAGACTCAAATTGGCTTGTAAAACAGAAAAAGTTAGCTTAAAACGTCTATTTTATTAGATATATACGTAAAAATGACAAGGGCACAGCAACACAGATTTTACCACAGCTGACGCATTTCCTGCCTCAAATGGCACTTCATCAGAGCTCTGATGAGGCAGGAAATGCGTCAGCTATGGTAAAATCTGTGTTGCTGTGCCCTTGTGATTTTTACATATATATCCATTAAATAGACGTTTTAACCTAACTTCTATTTTTCCTGTTTTACAAGCCAATTTGAGTCTTATATACTGTACCTTTTGTGAATATAAAACATAAGAAGTCTCTCTAAAGCGGCCAAGCTTGGTACAGGCATCTCTGCCCTTATCCGATGCCTACATGCTGATGCAGGAAGACTTTACAGATATATCTGGGCAAGTCCCATGGGCCCTAATTCACAATTCTGTATGGGGCTCTGGGTCCTTGTAAATCACCAGTCCATTCTCCTGCGGACCAGAGAAGAAAAAAAAGAATTCAGAGAGGTTGTCTCTTCAACAGTTATCAACAGAGCCCCCAGATCAGTAATATTGTGTCCAAAGGCGGCAGAGTTGCACGCGCGGGAGCCAGCCGCTCTACCCAGCGCAACTACATGGCAGCCATCAAGGGGACAATTGTTGAGCGTGTTGTCTTGCTGGTGCTGATCAGTAGGTGATCCTGGGTCCTCTCCTGTGTAGGGCATGAATGTAAGGGAGACACACTTCAGCAAGCCAACTGATTCGCAAGTATCTCCCAGTTTTTCTTTTTGTTCTTCGCTAACCTGTAGCCTCTCTATCTCCCAGTAGGGAGGCTGTTCCATGCTTATGTCAATGTCGCCCCGTAGAGTAGGTGTAGCAACAGTTCTGTTAGAGAGTAGTGGAACATGTCTTCGCACCGTCATGTTGCAACATAGCTTTGTAAGGCTGTCAAGCCTGATGCATATTTTGCGTTCGAAATCTTCCATGAGGGATTTTAAAATAGTACACTGCTCCTCTATAGTAACAGATGTTAGCAAGCAATAAGAGAAGTAAATAGCGGACCTGAAAGTTCGAGATTGTTCCTGGTCTATATAGATAGGACAATACTATCAGATTAACAGATACCTTCCATCTGTTCGAACCGGGGGGTGTTGAATCTGTAGTAGCCCGCCACCAAGATCTCAACGGTCCAGACCAGTCCACAAGAGATGGAATATCACAAAAATTATATATATATATATATATATATATATTAATTTTTTTTATTATTATTTTATATCTGCTCGGTACACATTCATAGTTTTGAATATGTCGCTTCCACATGCAGGTAATACAGGATACCAAAGATAATTGGCGAATCACCAATTTATTCAGCTATCTCCCAATAGTGAATTGATGCTCCATCAATAAAAGATAGCAAAAGAATGAAGCAAAGTTGATAATAAAAGTAAATTGGAAAGTTGTTTAAAAATGTATGTTCCATCTGAATCATGAAACTAGGGGTTTCATGTCTCTTTAATAATTACTTTCTATTTAGGTTGCAAATGATTAAAACAAAGAACACAGTGACATAATTACACACCCATTTTCCATACCACACATACTTGTCGGTTGAATTAGCGCAATGTAGTGTTACTCATGCGGTGTCAGTAACACCATATTATTGCATTAACCAATCCCATTACCACACATACTTATCAGTTGAATTAGCACAATGTGGTTTTACTCTTGCAGTGTCAGTAACACCATGGTATTGCATCAACCAACAACCATTTTTACTCACCGTACACACACTCTCACATACCCACTTTAATTTTAAAATGAATTAACCCTTTTGCGGCTGCTGGCTTTACACTAAGTTTTAGTGTACTTCCAGTTGTTTACTGAGTCTGTTCTAAAGCTCCAATCAATTCATTTTTTTATAGCTTTTATACTATTTTTTAAAGGTTTCTGCCTGCAGCAACCATTTCTTTTTCTTTAAAAAAAAAAAAAAAAAAAATGCAGAGAAATAATCTGTGTTTGTGAGGGCCTATGATCAGTTGTACACTACAGTACTGCTCACTCTATATTTATGTTTTTCTTTTATCATTTCATTACAGAATTATAAGTCAAATAGCATGTATTTTCCTTTTGGTTTTCCTTTTGAGTGTCGTCGTGACAACTAAATACAACTTTGTCTAAAAATGCAGCCACATACCCTTTCCTTCCCTAGCTACCAGAGGAACTACAAGAACATCAGTGGCTGGCAGTCTATTTTGATTGTTTGGGTCACACAAACATTTTATGTGACTGACCCACTTAAAAGAAAAGTACCAGTACCACCAGCATTGCTATGCATAATGTTTCTGTAAAAAAAACCACAGGATGTGTTTGTCCATAGCCTCCATTTCCTCAACAGATCTGCAATAAGTTAAAAATGCCCTTTGACTTCCCCCCCCCCCCCCCCCCCCCCCCCGAGAATGCTGGTTGGCTAGGAAACGTCACAGTCTTTCACTGAGAGGCTGAGAGAAACTGTAAATCTATTTTGCTGATCCTTCCTGGTTTGCATTTATTGGATACAAACAGCGTGAACCACCCAAAAACAAAATAATAGAATTTTAAGAGAAAATAAAGCGTTTTCTTTTCGGTTTGTGGCCGTTTTGGTTTTCCGTAAAGCACCCAATGCAAGGTCTTAGATGATCTTATGTTCCACTGTCTGTCTTTGACTACCAGATGTATGATTCTGCTTTTACATGTGTCCATCATGAAAGAGGGAAAGCACAGCTACTCTAAGCTGACTTGCAATGATCATTCTTGTTTGGTCATAATTTCTTATTTTCTGTTGGTTCACGATTCTAACTCTGCAGAGATGGTGGCAGGCCTGTTAGATTAAAGGGACACTAAACCCATTTTTTTTCTTTCGTGATTCAGATAGATCATGACATTTTTAGCAACTTTCTCATTTACTCCTATTATCAAATGTTCTTCATTCGCTTGGTATTTTTATTTGAAATGCAAGCAAGAATGGAAGTTTAGATGCCTGCCCATTTTTGGTGAACAACCTGAGTTGTTCTTGCCGATTGGTGATTAAATGTATCCACTAATAAAAAGTGCTTTCCAGAGGAGATAGAGATAGATTAAATTGAGATTTAGACATCTTATAAATAGCAAAACAGACTCTTTGAACATAGACACAAGTATAAAATACAAGTACATAACATGTAGGAGCGTGACTAAGAACAAATGTCTGCAATACAATTCACGTAGTATAAGTAAACCTTATATTTTATCCTCCTATATACTGAACAAGGACATTTTTTGACCTTACACATATTCCTAGATTATCAAAAGGTAAGTATATATACTGTATATACGCGGTGTAGCAATATATCTGCTACATAAGAAAACAAAATAATATAAACAGAAAGAAATGTATGAGATCAGTCCAATTCTTACAACTATTGTGAGTATATTGGACAATTTTAGAATAGCAAAAGGTCACGTTTAGGTTTCATACTAATATAATCAAGCTTTCTGGAGGGTATAGTTATATATTAAAGGGGCTATTTGTAAGTATAAAGAGATTTATAAATGGTCAGTTATGGTTTAAATTATGATATGGCATATGTGATTTGCGGATACAATAGTTAAAAGATAAAAAAGATCTTGGATAGAGGAGGTTCTAGTCATACGAATATATTAACAATAAATCTGACCTCATATTATACTTCCACATAGGTATTTAATATCATCTGCTCTCTACAGAACTTAATGGCAGCAATTTTCCCTTAAAGTGCCATAAAACAGGTTTAGATCTGTGCATATCCTAAAAGGGCTAATTAAGTAAAAAAAAAAATAGTTTGCATAAAAAAAATTTTTAAAAATTGGTGGCAAGTATTTTAAAATAACTTTCAAAAATAAGCAAAATTAGTGACATAGCCATGCTGTCTGGATAAGTCTGATCCATCCCCTTGTATCAGTATTTAGCATCAGAAACATAGGCATTGTATTTCAACTGAGTTCAAAGCAGCTTATTTGCGTTTAGGCATGCTCAAGCAGATAAAGAGTGTTAAATTCTTGTATTCTAGCAAAGCAAAAGTGGAGATAGATACAGCCATATAAGGAATTGTGTGGGGGAGTTAAAGCTATACAATTCAGAAACTTAAAAGAAAGGGTTAATGGCGAGGCACTTCAGAATACATTTGCAGGTTAAGTACTTAAAGTACATATTTGTCATGTTCCAGTGTACATGTGCTCAGAACACAGACCCTCGGGGCAGTGGTAGGGATTTGGAGACACCGAACCCTGACCCGGGTAAGAGTATCCTGGACGTGGATAGATGATATTCTGTGATTCATAGTTGCTAGAAGTTATTGTAGAATTCATGGAGTGTGCAGCATATGTATACAATTTATTCTGGCTTCACTGTGACTTATAGTTAGTTAATAGGAGTAGCTGCAGGATTCAATGAGAGAAAAATACAACAATGTGGAATGTTCAGGCTTCAGAGTAAACTGGTAGAAGATTGACTCATAGATGCAAACTAAGGTTTGTTGCAGGTTCACAGTACATAATATTATATAGAGCTGTATGTCAGTAATAAGCAGAGCAGCACAGGTGATAGACAAGTTGCAAGTTTAAGGCATTAATTACGGTTTGTGCATATAATGGAGAATCACATGAAAGCATTTAACTGAACAAATAGATGCACAGTTCTGAATATATTAACATATATGGAGGAGGATATTTCAGCTAAGACAACTTGTAGCAGAGAATAGTTATAAAGTTCTGAGTAAGATGCTTTTGAAGTAATTAGAGAGTGATGATAACCAAATGCATACTTGTAATTTATAATAAAGTTCAAAGTTTGTTAAGTAGCAGTGTCCAGGAAACAAAATGGAATTATTTGGATACTTGCAATTAGATGATTTTAAGCCTAGGTAATAGGAAAGGCTGTAGCTTGAATAAGTTGGTAAAATCCATGCAGGAACAGCCACAGACCTCTGTTGTTCAGGAACACAACTTCAAAGTTAATGCAATGCACATTAGGCCTGAGAAGACTTAAAAAGAGGCTGCGGGAATCAGGTGCATGAATGATTAATTAGGCAGGTAAGTTGAATGCAAATACTGCCCAAACCAGCATGATTGTCAGAAGCAAGGAAGGCAGTCTTAAAGGGACGGTGATATCAGGCTGGAATATGTTACAATATTATTATATTTTGTCTCTATCCCAACTTGTTTTATGTCCCTTTAATGTGTCAAAATTATCACTTTCGGACCGAGCTTCACTTATAACTAAAAAGGGGGAATAAAGGGAAAAGATGGTTTCTATTGGACTCTTGTTATAGTTTAGTACACATCTAAGGCACAATCTAGAATAGTGAGAGGGTAAACGAAATGATATACTGTATATACTAAAGACCACTGCTCCATAACCTGTCCGCCTGTTCTGAGGCAGCGGACAGACATCGCCAGAAATCAACCCGATCGAATAATATCGGGTTGATTGATATCCCCTGCTAGCGGCTGATTAGCCATGAATATGCAGGGGGCGGCGTTTCACCAGCAGTTCACAATAATGATAAATGTCCAGAGCGTATGCTGTCGGCATTTATCGATGTGCAGCAGACATGATCCGCAATATCGGATCATGTCCGCTCGCACATTAATAAATAGGCCCCTTAAGGTAAACCTTCTATGCCACTGCAGACCATTTAGCTCTTATCTGAATAGTATAGGAAGAGCTCAATAGGAGCTGGCACGCTACAAAGGTTATACAGCTGAGTCAGAAGTGTTTTATTACTCATTATATTGTGTCCTCAATGAGCATGTATAATATGCCTTTTATTTATACACTGGCTACCTCTATCTGACTGACTTATATAAGCAAACTCTGACTGTAAGACAATATTTGATATCTGTTACTTAGCAAAAGGGATATAGATCTTATACAATTAGATTAAACAAAAATGTGCAATAAAATGACATTTTTAACATATAAATAATATTGAGAGCCACTAACTGAAAATAAAAAACAATATATGTAAATATGTATAGCAGAGCATATTATGCATATCAACAGTAATTCTTTAAAGGGATACTGAACCCAAATTTTTTCATTTCGTGATTTGTATAGAGCATGCAATTTTAAGCAACTTTCTAATGTACACCTATTATCAAATTTTCTTTGTTCTCTTGGTATCTTTATTTGAAAAAACAGGAATGTAAGCTTATGAGCCGGCCCATTTTTGGTTCAACAAGCACTACCCTGGTGCTGAATCAAAGATGGGCCAGCTCGTAAACTTACATTTCTGCCTTTTCAAATAATGATACCAAGAGAACGAGGAGTAAATCAGAAAGTTGCTTAAATTGCATACTCTTTCTAAATCATTAAATTAAAAAAATGGGTTCAGTATCCCTTTAAGTATGATTAGAAACTTGGAAAGTGAGTTAGAACAAGTGTATTAGATAGAATTTAGAGAACAAATTAGCAAATGGAGCAAAATACTATTGATCTGCTAATCAAACACAACACTAAATTGTAGTAATCTGATGTATAAACAAGAACAAATAGGTCAAGGCCACTAATTATAAACAATCATATCTGATTAATATCTTGCAAATATTTTATCAGATATTCATAGTAGCAACAAATACATGATCAAAGAGAAAGTAAAACATGACAGATAATGTATTCATTGTTGATAATTGATGATGGCTGCTAATAATATCAGTTCATGTGGTGTGTAATTAATCATTTCAGGTCATTTTGATTTTTTTTTTTATAATTAACATTTTAAACCTCCAAACACTTAATGGACAGTCTAGTCAAATTTAAACCTTCAGGATTCAGATAGGGCATGAAATTTTAAACAACTTTCCAATTTACTTTTTTCATCAAATTTGCTTTGTTCTTTTGGTATTCTTAGTTGAAAGCTAAACCTAGGTAGGCTCATATGCTGATATCTAAGCCATTCACAGCTAGACAGCGCTAGTTTATGTGTGCCATTTAGATAACAGTGTGCTCACTCCCATGGAGTTATTTATGAGTCAGCACTGACTGGCTAAAATGCATGTCTGTCAAAAGAACTGAAATAAGGGGGCAGTCTGCAGAGGCTTAGATACAAGGTAATCACAAAGGTAAAAAGTATATTAATATAACAGTGTTATTTATGCAAAACTGGGGAATGGGTAATAAAGGGATTATCTATCTTTTTAAACAATAAAAATTCTGGAGTAGGCTGTCCCTTTAATTGTTTTAATTTCTTCACAAGTTTTATAGATTAAATATCAATTGAGCTATAGTTTTAATCTTTTATTTAAAAATAAAGAATGGTGTTTATTAATGAAATAAGCATGAGAAAATGCCATTTGAAGCATTCCCACTGACAAGTAAATGACAGAAAGACAGGCAATCATATCTTATATAATATATATATATATATATATATATATATATATATATATATATATATATATATATATATATATATATATATATATATACACGTGTGTGTATATTTATTTGTTTATATATATATATATATATATATATATAAGTTTAAAGGGACAGTCTACTCCAGAATTGTTATTGTATATATATATATGTGTGTAAATCAAACACTATAGGTGCACTTTCACAAACAAAAGCTCCAAATACCAGGGTGCCAGAGTAACAGCAATAACACATCCAAAAAATCTGCACTAACTGGATTTAAAAGTGAATATAATTCTTTTATTGCAAAGTGACGTTTCGGGGCCTTCACCCCTTCTTCAGACCATATATAAATATGTGTGTATATATAAAATTGTGTTGGGTTGTCAACAGGCTATGTGGATACTATAATATGTGAAGTGGAGCATGAATGAATCACAATCACACAATGAAAAGCAAAAAAATAAAAATATAGAAAGAGAAACTCCTTCAGAATGTTGCATTTCAGTTTTTTGTTTTTTTTTAAATATGTCACAATTACCAAAAGAGTTATATTTGATTTATCCAGCATATATTTTGTTCTTTCTGTTTCAACACTAGATGGCGCATGGAAAGACACAAACTTGACACATGCCCTGCTCCTTCAGTTCCCATGGTGACCTTATCTTACCATCGCTGTATTTTGACTCTCTAACCTTGATGGGGAAGTCTTTCATTCACACTTGCGCAGTAAGTTCATTGCAATTGTCAGGTATATTTTCAGATACATATACAAGGAGGGTACTAGCAACTTCACACTTTTAAAAACATTACTTATTTTTCTTTAAATAAAACAATATAAAGTAGGATCATAAATGTTAAGTAATAATAACCTTAATTAATACACAATAGGAAGCACAAATATAAAATGTAACAAATATTAACAATATTAAACATATGACTCAAGGCAAAATATATAAAGCAATAAGTAGACAGGTGGTGTAATATTTTCTGATATTATATCATTTTCAGCTTTCCAAATCAATTGCATAATTTAACATAAATGTATTTAATGATAATTTGTGCTATAGAAACATTTTTATTATTAGCTAATGTAAGTTTAAAGGGACAGTCTACTCCAGAGAATTGTTATTGTTTAAAAAGATAGATAATCCCTTTCTTAAAGATTCCCCTGTCTTGCATAACCAACACTGTTATATTAATATACTTTTTACCTCTGTGATTTCCTTGTATCTAACCTTTGCAGACTGCCCCCTTATTTCAGTTCTTTTGACAGACATGCATTTAGCCAATCAGTGCCCTCTCACTTGTAAATAAAAGGCGTGGTCACAATATTTTTTTATATCACACATGAACTTACGCCCTGTAGCTGTGAACATTTTTAAATCTACTTATATCATTTAATTTGCTTTGTTCTCTTGGTGTCCTTTGATGCTCAGGCGCAGTAATGCACTAATGGGAGCTAGATGGTGATTGGTGGCACTACACAAATACCTCCTGTCATTGGCTCACCAGATGTGTTCAGATAACTCCCAGTGCCACATTGCAGCTCCTTCAACAAATCATACCAAGAGAATGAAGCAAATTTGATAATTAAAGTAAATCGGAAACACTGATCAACATATTTAGAAATTGTTATCTGCTGACAAAAGCTATAGTCATTAATTTAACAAAATCATTTATACAAATGTTATAACGTTGGTATTGCACAAATGACAGAATCTTTATCAGTGCTCCAATAACTAAATAGCAGATGGAATGCTGGGTGGCAATCATTGGTAATGTGTACATAGAATGTCTAAGCATTGTGGGAATTAGAAGGAAATGTAGTTTAACTAACACATTTGTGTTCATTACGTGCAAGAAATAATCAATAATAAATTCAAAAATAGCTGCTGCAATTATTTTACACCTAAATATTGATGTTTGCAACTATTGGATTTTTTTATGTTATGTCTATATATTGGTGGTATCCTATTTATATATGAAAAAGGGACATAAAGCCCCCCAAAAAAGTTTACCGATGTTTAGAACACATTCATAAAAAACTATTTGTAAATACTTTTGCTTTTCCGGTCTGGTACAATTCTCATGAACTAATAATCCTTTAACAAACTCTCCGTTATGGTCATTATAGTAGAGCCTGGGTAGGACATAGAGTTTGCGCACATGTTCTGTGTAAAATGCATACTGATGTCAGTGACGTCACTTCCAATGTCAAAAATGCGCAGTTTTCTATAGTGTCTGTGTAAGCAAAACAAACACAAGTAGTGAATTGGACCAGCAGTCATTGCCACTGGCATGCTTGTTGTCACAGTGACATTCAATAAACATGAAACTCCAAATTTTTCTTTTATGATTCAGATAAAACATGCAATTTTAAACATCTTTGTAATTTACTTATATCGCATTTTTTTCATTCTCTTGGTATCTTTTGTTGAAAAGCAGGGACGTAAGCTCAGGGCCGTGCATGTGTCTTGAGCAATATAAGGCAGCCATTTTGCAAGAATGATATTCATTTGCAAGAGCACAAGATGGCAGTACTATTTTCTGCCATGTAGTGCATTAGACACTTACCTAGGTATCTCTTCAATACAGGATATCATGGGAACAAAGCACATTTGATAAAATAAGTAAATTGTGTGTGGGGGGGGGATTAATTGTATGCTCTGTCTGAATCACACAAAAAAATAAAATAAAAATATGGGGTTTCACATCCCTTTAACAGCGCAAGCGTGGGGAAGTACACTGAGTCAAATTATGCATGCAAGCTATCATTCAGCTAGATTACGAGTTTTGCGTTATGACTCAAATAGCATTGTTATGGCCCATAACGCTTAATTTTCCCTAACGCTGCTATTACGAGTCTTGTCGGTATAGGTGAATCGCACACCTTTTAGCCAGTCACGCAACGTCAGTACCGTACTTTTAAAAAAGTCCCTTTTCAATGGGACTCCCATAGCGCTGGTATTACGAGTTTGCCTGGGAGGCCAAAATATGAGCGGTACACCCCATAACCACAAGATCCGTACCGCCATCTAAAGTCAGTAGTTATGAGTTTTACGTTACAAAGCTGTACCATAAAACTCATAACTAAAGTGTTAAAAAGTACACTAACACCCATAAACTACCTATTAAACCTTAAACCGAGGCACTCCTGCATCGCAAACACTATATTAAAGTTATTAACCCCAATCTGCCGGTCCGGACATTGCCGCCACTATTAAAATGTATTAACCCCTATTTCACTGCTCCCCAACATCGTCGCCACTATAATAAACCTATTAACCCCTAAACTGCCGCCCTCCCGCATTGCAAACACTATTTAAATATAATTAACCCCTAATCTGCCGTCCGCCCACACAGCCGCTATAATAAACCTATTAACCCCTAAACTGCCGCCCTCCCGCATTGCAAACACTATTTAAATATAATTAACCCCTAATCTGCCGTCCGCCCACACAGCCGCTATAATAAACCTATTAAACCCTAAACCGCAAGCCCCCCCACAACGAAATATACTTCAATAAACTATTAACCCCTAAACCAAAAGCCCCCACAACGAAATATACTAAAATAAACTATTAAACCCTAAACCTAATGCCCCCCTAACTTTATATTAAAATTACAATTTCCCTATCTTAAGTTAAATTAAAACTTACCTGTCAAATTAAATAAATTAATTTTAAACTAACAATTAAACTAAGATAATTATTAAACTATAATTAAACTAACTGCCAATTAAATTAAACTAAACTACACATTAAAAAAATTCTAACACTACTCTAAAAATTACAAAAAGTATCTACACTAATTACAAAAAATAAAATAACTAAATTACAAAAAAAACCCCACTAAATTACCAAAAATAAGAAACAAATTATCAAAAATAAAAAAGAATTACACCTAATCTAATAGCCCTATCAAAATAAAAAAGTCCTCCCAAAATAAAACCCCCCCATAGCTTACAATAAACTACCAATGGCCCTTAAAAGGGCCTTTTGTGGGACATTGCCCCAAATATATCAGCTCTTTTACCTGTAAGAAAAATACAAATACCCCCAACAGTAAAACCCACCACCCCCACAACCAACCCCCCCAAATAAAATAACTATCTAAAAAAACTAAGCTCCCCATTGCCCTGAAAAGGGCATTTGTATGGGCATTGAATTAGAGCAGCTAAAATCCTTTTGGCTGTTCCAATCAGCCAATAGGATTGAGCTCTCATACTATTGGCTGATTGGAACAGCCAATAGAATTTTAGCAGCTCTAATCCTATTGGCTGATTGAAACAGCCAATATGATTTTAGCAGCTCTAATCCTATTGGCTGACTGAAATCTTTCAGCCAATAGGAATGCAAGGGACGCCATCTTGGATGAGGTCACTTGCATTGAAGTTCCAGTTTACGGCGGTGACCGTATGAAGAAGATGCTCCACGCCGGATGTCTTCAGGATAGACACGCTCCGCACCGAATGGATGAAGGTAGAAGATGCCGTCTGGATGAAGACTTCTTGCCGTCTGGATGAGGACTTCGACAGCTGGATGAAGATGGAAGAGGCTGTCTGAAGGCCATGCCCACATCGACATACGCTTGGAGCCATCGGACACACAGCTTGTGAACGTCTGTTGGAGTCTGTTAGTGAGCAGCGTCTTGTGTTCTTATTGTATATGTTTAAAGAGGACATTGGAAGCAGCAAGAGACATTGGACTTTATGTTACAGCCCTAGGGAGTCATCACGGACATACGGATGCGAAGGTAGCAGCACAGTTGTTCCTGTAGACACGCTATTTACAGACGTGATCCGGAAAAAGAGACTGTCACTCTGGGTTTGTACATAGCTGCATTGGTCCTCTAACTGTTGTGCCTTTTACATACCTCATATGTTTGAGGGTAAAAAGTGTGAGTGAATTTTATTATGTGTAATTAAACTTGTCTTTTAATAATACTACTCTTAGATCAGTCCCTTGCACTCCTGTCTTTTTTGTTCTTTTTTTGTTTGGATGAAGACTTCTTGCCGCATGGATGAGGACTTTGTCGGCTGGATGGACCCTTCAAGCGGGACTTCAAGAACTATAAGTGGATCGTCTGGGTTTTTTTAAGTTTTTTTGGGTGGGTTTAATTTTTAGTTTAGGGTCTGGGCATGTAAAAGAGTTAAATGCCCTTTTAAGGGCAATGCCCATACAAATGCCCTTTTCAGGGCAATGGTGAGCTAAGGTTTTTTTAGATTGTTATTTTATTTGGGGGGGTTGGTTGTGGGGGTGGTGGGTTTTACTGTTGGGAGGGTGTTTATATTTTTTTTTTTACAGGTAAAAGCTGTTATCTTTGGGGTAATGCCCCACAAAAGGCCCTTTTAAGGGCCATTGTTAGTTTATTGTAGGCTAGGGTTTTTTTTTATTTTGGGGGGGCTTTTTTATTTTGATAGGGCTATTAGATTAGGTGAAATTCTTTTTTATTTTTGATCTTTTGTTTCTTATTTTTTGTAATTTAGTGTTTGTTTTTTTAAGTAATTTAGTGATTTTTATTTTTAGTAATTTTAGTGTTTATTTTTTTGTAATGTTAGGTTTTAGTGTACGGCAGGTTAGGTTTTATTTCACAGGTAAGTTTGTATTTATTTTAACTAGGTAATTAGTAAATAGTTAATAACTATTTACTAACTAGTCTACCTAGTTAAAATAAATACAGACTTACCTGTGAAATAAAAATAAAACCTAAGCTAGCTACAATATAACTATTAGTTATATTGTAGCTAGCTTAGGTTTTATTTTACAGGTACATTTGTATTTATTTTAAAATAGTTATTATTTAGTTACACTGAACCCATTTTTTTCTTTCTTGATTTAGATAGAGCATGCAATTTTAAGAAAATTTCTAATTTACTTCTATTATCAGTTTTTCTTCATTCTTTTGTTATCTTTATTTGAAAAAGAATGCATCTCAGCTAAGGAGCCAGCACATTTTTGGTTCAGCACCATGGACAGTACTTTTTTATGGGTGCTGTCCAATCAGCAAGGACAACCAAGGTTGTTCACCAAAAATGGGCCGGCATCTAAACTTACATTCTTGCTTTTCAAACAAACATACCAAGAGAATGAAGAAAATTTGATAATATGAGTAAATTAGAAAGTTACTTAAAATTGCATGCTCTATCTGAATCACGAAAGAAAAATTTTGGGTTCAGTGTCCCTATAATAATTGTAACTTTAGTTTAGCTGTATTTTAATTATGTTAAAGTTAGGGGATGTTAGGCTTAGGGTTACGTTAGGGTTAGGGTTAGGTTTAGAGGTTAATGGATTTATTTAGTGGTAGTGATGTGGGAGGCCAGAGGTTTTGGGGTTAATAACTTTAGTATAGTGGCGGCAACATCGGAAGCGGCAGATTAGAGGTCAATAGTTTTATGTAGGTGGCGGTGATGTTGGGGTTGCAGATTAGGGGTTAATAACTGTATGTAGGTGGCGGCGATATCGGGAGCCGCAGATTAGGGATTAATAACTGTATGTAGGTGGCAGCGATATCGGGAGCGGCAGATTAGGGGTTAATGACTGTATGTAGGTGGCGACGATGTCGGGGGAAGCAGATTAGGGGTGTTTAGACTCTGGGTTTATGTTAGGGTGTTAAGTTTAAAAGTAACTTTTTCTTTCCCCATAGACATCAATCGGGCTGCGTTACGGAGCTTTTCATTCCGCGATCGCAGGTGTTAGGCTTTTTATTTGCCGGCTCTCCCCATTGATGTCTATAGGGAAATCGTGCACAAGCACATCAAAGCAGCGCAACCATTTCGCCCGCACAAGCCTGCTTATTTAAAACTTGTAATAGCAACGCTATAGGGATGTGAAATAACGCCGCTTTTGTGTTGGTCATTAAAATCCCTATAGCGCTCAAAACTCTTAATCTAGCTGATTATTAATTAGGAGTTGATTTGAGGAAGGGGTAATGAAGATACTTGACTTTTTGGGGGAGGTTGTTGCTGTGGTCTGGGCAGTCCAGGAAAAATGCTATGGTAGGCACAAGTTGCATATATATATATATATATATATATATATATATATATATATATATATATATATATATATATATATATATATATACATACTTAATAAAATTTAAGTCAATTTTAAGGGACATAAAAGAAAATTTAAATGTATATGATTTGGATAGAACATGCCATTTTTTTTTTTTTTTTTTTTTTTATTTTATAAACCAAAACAATTTACATAAATCAAATATCATACATTTACTATTTTGTACAAAAAACAAGAGAAAGGAATAAGATATAAGACCGTTGAGACACAATATATCAATATAGGCATACGAAAGGAAAAACAAAATTAGATTGATTTTTACATAGCTTGTAAATTTAAAGCTATATCAATTATACTTCATATTTCTTATATATTTATCCTTAGAAGTATCTGGAACAAAAATATAATTAATGCAAATCAAAAATAATACACTTATTGTTCATCTAGATCACAGAGAAAAAAGAAAAGAAGCGGAAAATACAAAGACTATGAAGTCATGGAATAGAGCAGTGACCTTGTATTAGTTGTGTCTGGTCTATTTAGTCTCAGAGAGGTAAATTACTTGCCATTCATAACATTGTTATATCTTATGTAGTTATCTATGAAAAGTGTCTTGGGGTTTTATTTGTTTTTCCAGCCCCATCCCATTTCTCCCCCCCCCCCACGTGTGATGAAAAGAAAAGAAAATAATCAAAAAAAAAAAAAAAAAAATTTCTTTCTTTTTTTTCCCCCCCCTTCTCCCCTCCTTTCCCCCTCTCTCCCTTTCTCCATTCTTGTAAAGAAATTCTTATCTACCAGTTCCCTAGCAGGACTATTTCCGCGTTTTGAAAAGGAAAAATTATATGATTTATTTCTGTGGGAGAAAATATTTTTAAAAAGACTACCCAGTTATTGAAAAATCTTTTAACATCTTGTTCATTATCAATATTTGTGTCCCTTTGTTCTAAGATACACTGTTTTTTTAAACAGTTTTTTACTTCAGAAAGAGAGGGGATTGACCGGGTCTTCCATTTTTTACAAATTAAATATCTTGTGGCCAAAATGGTGGAAATTACAACCTTTTCATTGTTTTGTTTGTCGGGTTCTTCCCTTAAGCCAAAAATAATCTGAAATAGTGTCAGAGAAAGAGGGGTTATCCTTAATACATTTTTTAACCAATATTCTATTTTATACCATAGAGTCCTGACTTTTGGGCAATGCCATATCATATGCAAAAAGTTAGCTGCAAAGTGTGAGCATTTGGGACATTTATTAAAGCTTAGGTTGGCGCACCTGTAGCCTATCTCGGGGGTAAAATATGCCCTATGAAGGAATTTAACATGGGCTTCTCTCCACGTAGCCGAAAGTGCATTTTGGGTGATCTTTTTGAGTGAAAGTTGGAGAGTTTTTGCTTCTAAGTTGCTCGAAGCAGTTAGTATATTCCAGTTTGCAGTCAGTTGCATTAGGACAGATAGACCTTTGTTTGTGCTTAAGAAATAGTAACATGGTGTGATGGACATACGTCCATTTCTAGTTAATATTAACCAATCTTCAAGTTTACCCATATTCCAGTCCCAGCCTTTTTCCTTAACTAATTCAAGCGCAAAGTGCCTAAGTTGCAGATATGCATAGAACTCTTTATTTAGTAAGCCAAATTCTATATTTAATTCTTGAAATGATTTAATACAGTGTCTTTCTTTGTCTATTATTTGATAAACATTGGTGAAACCAGAGTAATGCCATCTCTTAAAGACACCAGAAAAAATGCCTGCCTGAAATTTGGGGTTCCCTACTATCGGCAAATATGGAGAGGTTTTGCTATTTATTGCAAGAAGCTTTGTTATTTTTTGCCAAGCTTTAAGCGGATTATATATTGTTTTAAGTTTTTTGATTTCTGTCGGGGTTTCTTTTATTTCAAGATGAATCAATGCAGATAAACAGTATGGATAACAGACGTTGGATTCTAATTCGTTATTTAGAATGTAATTGTTACGAGAGATCCAGTCTGTGACTATACGTGCAAGAAAGGAGAGGTTATATAGCCATATGTCAGGCATGGCCAGTCCCCCGGATTCCCTTGGTACTGAGAGTTTCCTCAGAGATATTTTTGCTCTTTTTCCTTGCCATAAAAATTCTGTAAGTGCAGTGTTAAGTGAACGAATATCTTTCCCTAGCAGTAGTATAGATGTATTTTGAAGGATATAGAGTAATTTCGGGAGAAGGGCCATTTTAAATAAGGCTATTCGGCCAGATAATGATATTGGCAGATTGTGCCAGTTCTTAAGTTTTTCTTTAATTACTTTCAAGACTGGGGGAATATTGAGTTTATAGAGGTCCTCAGTATTAAGCGGGATATGAATTCCTAAATATTTAAAAGAGTCTGTAACCTGACGTAGTGGTATATTTGTTATCGAGTTCTCCGTCTTTCTAAGCCAAAATATTTCAGATTTTGTATAGTTAACTTTATATCCTGAAAAGGAACCAAAATAGTCCATTATATAGAAAAGTTTAGGGATATTTAATTTGGTATTTGTCATATAAACAAGCAGATCGTCTGCATAGAGCCCAATTTTGATTTCATGCTTACGAATTCTAATCCCGTCGAGAAATTGTCTTATTTTAATTGCCAGGGGTTCAATGGCAATGTTAAAGAGAAGCGGGGAGAGAGGGCAGCCCTGACGCGTCCCTCTACCTATGGGAATAGGTGGGGAAAGGTTATTATTAATTATCAATCTTGTAGCAGGTAGAGCATAGAGATTCATTATAAAATCAGTAAACTTACCCTTAATACCGAAGTGTTTAAGTGAAGAGTATATGTGCTCATGAATAATTGAATCAAATGCTTTCTCTGCATCAATAGAGACAATAGCAAGGTCCTGTATGCCCTCCCCCCCGCCACCCACATCCGACATTGCCTTGTAATATTCTGTCACGACTAATACCTCTCTAATTTTTGCGGCAGAATTTCTATTATTTAGAAACCCTGACTGGTCTGGATGGATAATTTCTGCAAGGGCCCCTTGTAGTCTAGCCGCCAATACTGCTGTTAAAATTTTATAATCTACATTGAGAAGGGCTATGGGTCTGTACGATTCCTTGCAAGCTGGATCTTTATCGCCTTTCAGTATTAATGTTGTATAAGACTGTGAAAAAGAGAGGGGGGTAGATTTACCCTCAATAAAGAAGCTGTTAAAAAGAGTACAAATATGTGGGGTGACTTCGCTGAGCAGTATTTTATAGAATTCGCTGGGAAGGCCGTCAGGACCGGGTGCTTTATTTGATGACATCTTAGATATTACTTTCTCAATTTCTTCCGCCGATATAGGGGCGTTGAGATTATTGATAGCCTCTGGGGCCAATGTGGGATGTTCAATTTCACTCCAGAACTCAGCGGATTTATTTGCCTCAATAGTTTTGGGGGTGTACAGTTCTTTAAAGTATTCATAAAATATCATCGAAACATCATCTGATTTGATAACATGTTCCCCTTTATGTAGCAATTTATCTATGTTCAACTGTTTTTTTTCATTTTTAATTAATTTGGCCAATATTCTGCCTGATTTGTTGCCATACCTGTACATTCTAGTTTGAATTTTCAATTCTTTTTGTGTTTCTTGGGATAATACAAAGGCATCTCTCTCATTTTTCGCTCGTAGATAATTTGCCCAGTTAACGGGAGTTTTATCAGAGAGGTATTGATTATAGGAATTCAATAAAAATTTATAGGATTCTTTTTCCCTAAGCCTAGTTTTTTTTAATAGCATAGCACCATAGGCAATGATTTCCCCTCTCATTACAGCTTTTGCCGTTTCCCAGAATATTTCGGGGTTGTTAAGATGTTCTCTATTAAAATGTACATACTCTTTATATTTATTTGATAGCCAGTTTTTAAACTTTAGGTCTGATGTTAGATAGTAGGGAAAGAAGAAGCGTGAAGAAGACGGCTGGGCATCTGCTAAATGTATTTCAAGAGAGATAGGTGCATGGTCTGATAATAATATCGGCATAATTGTCGCTTTGGCCCTCGATACCGGAATGCGCTCGTCAATTAGGAAAATGTCTATTCTAGACATGGTTTTATGGGCCTTCGAAAGGCAGGTGTAACTATGAGTGGTTGGATTTTGGTTTCTCCATATGTCGTATATGGCTAGGTTGTGCATGATTTTTTTATATAGCTTGGTTTCTAAGTTGTCTCTTTTTTGTTTCAGGCGTTTAGTGTCTTGTCTTAATCTATCTATTGGACATTGAGGTGCCATGTTAAAATCGCCACCAATGATTAAAGCGCCTTCTGTGTAGGATAAGAGTTTCGATTGGAGAGCATTCCAGTATTCTGGGTCAAATACGTTTGGACCATATGTATTGCAGAGTGTATAAAGCTTTTTAGCGATCTTTATTTTCAACAGGACATATCTCCCCCCCGGGTCGGCCACACAATGGACAACCTCCGCCTTGGTTTTTTTACCTATTAGTATTGCTACCCCCCTCTTTCTCTTAACACCAGCCGCAAAATATACTTCTTTAACCCAGGAAGTTTTTAATTTTAAGGTTTCCTCTGCTGACAAGTGTGTTTCTTGAAGGAAACCAATATCAGTTTGAAATTTGCATAGTTGTGTAATGATCGCCTTGCGTTTGATAGGTGTAGAGATCCCCCCCACATTCCATGACACTATTTTACATTTTCCTATTTTTCCCATTTGGGAGAGAGATATAGTTAAGAGAGGAGGGGGGACCTAACCACAAAAGCATATAATAAAGAGAAAAAGAAAAAAAAAAAAAAAAAAAAAAAAAAAAAAATTCTATTGCATTTACCACACACGTGAGGGGAGGAAGTCCCTTGACCCTTGTCTATCCATAGACAGGAGTCTTCCCTACATAAAGCCTGCATTTCAAAAAAAAAAAATAAAAAAAATTATTATTTCTTTTTAATTTGTTGATTTCTAATATTTCTTACACTCCTGTGTTTTTATTATTAATTTAAAGAGTCAAGTGTTTTGTAAAAATTTTCAGCCGCGCTAGTTTCTTCAAACCAGTGTGTTTCTTCCTGTGCTATAACTTTAAGTTTATGGGGATATATTATCATTGCTCGATATCCTTTTTGGATAAATTTAGAGCAGATAGGGGCGAGCTCCCGTCTCTTTGCTGCTGTATCAGCAGAAAAGTCCTGGAACATTAAAATTGTAGCCCCTTTGAATATAATCGGTTGTTGTCTGCGGTAGTGTTGGAGTAGGGTAATTTTGTCCTGATAATTTAAGAGTTTCGCTATAATCGGCCTGGGTCTATTTCTACCCTTACTGTCTGTATATGGAGAACCTAGCCTGTGTACTCTCTCAACCATTATGGGTTGATGAGTGGATGGTATTTTAAGAATTTTAGGTAATAATTCTGAAATAAAAGATATAAGATTCTCGTTTTGTTGTTCCTCTGGGAGGCCAATAATTCTTATATTGTTCCTTCTGGAACGATTCTCTAGATCTTCTAGTTTGTTTTGAATTTTTTGTATATTAGTATTTGCCGATTCTAGTTTAGAGCTATGTAAATTTGTGAGGTCTTCCAGATCAGATACCCTTTGTTCTACTTCTTGTAGTCTGGCAGAAAACTGTCTGACTTCCTGTGTTAATAGGAGGATATCTTGTTTTAGTTCGGCTTTAAGAGCATCAAATTTGGGGGTAAGGGCATCTGAAATACTGGTAACCAAGTTTTGAATATTGGTTACTTCTTGTATCCCTGCTGTATTAGCCATTATTGGTTGTATATCAGTGACATTCTCTTGTGTAGTCTTCGTTTTCCTATCCCTCTGTCTAGCTGCCATGGCTGGAGAGGGGGTCTTGTGGGGGACGTGAAGAAATTTATCCATGTGCCGAAAAAAAGAGCTTGAAAAAGTGAATTTTTATATCGTGACGCCGAAAACGTGAAAGTGAAATACTCTGAAAATCCAGAGAGACCAAAGAAGTGGGAGATTAGGGAGGTGTTTAAGCCTCAAAGTGGGAAGGTGAGGAGGGGAGTGAATAGTGTGGGAAAGGTGGGGATCAGGGAGGGGAGGAGAAAAAAAGAGAGGAGAGAAAAAAAAAAAAAAAAAGGGGAAGGGAGGCAAAGTGTCTATTTGGGGGTGAGTAAATTAGTTGTGTAGGAAGTCCAGCCGTGGGAGTAAGAAAGGGGGAATGTTTAAAGCGATTAGATAAACTTTGTCACAAAAGAGAGAACATAATTTTTAAAGCGGTTAAGGTGGAATTTAATGGGAGATAGACTGTATATTAGTTCTTTTAATACCTATGTATCTGGTTAGGCAGGGCAGTGAGGTACTAGCAAGTTATTTAGTTAACATCTAGGATCTAGAAGTGATTTAGTATTTGACAATACTATTTAAGAAAAAATTCTTAGAACAAGCAGGCATTAAACCAGGTTACACTCTACAAGCCTGTGAGGGAATGCTGTAAACCGAATATATATATTATAGAAAAAGCCATCAAATATTAATCCAACTAACCTAAGGGAGAACAGACAGCAGAGACAAATGAATTTAGAAACACATTGCTTTTGGCTAATTTATAAAGAAACCTTAATCATGTAATAAAGCCTTCTATCAAAATTGGCTACAGGAAGTAACCTATTCTTTCTGAAAGAGGTTAATAAAAAAAAAAAAAAAAAATAAATAGAATAAAGTGTATTTTTAGTAGAATATGCTCTGTATATTAATATCTCTAGATTTAGCATATACAGCTGATCTGTGCAAAATTTTGCAAATAATATATCTGCAGGTTAGTTTACCAATGCCAGTAGCTTAAAAAAAATAAATCAGTTTAACATTCAAGAGAGTATAGATATTTAGTTGCAGCCAGTCAGTAAAAAGGAGCAAGAAAAATAACAAAAAAAAAGAGAAAAGAAAGAAAAACAACTGAAGGCAACCATGTTCTAATTCCCAGAAAGTCAAGCAGAGATATATACTATGTTTTAGTTTCCTCAAAAACTTATCTATTTCTATTGAAAGTTAGGCAGTTCTGTTGCACAGGAATACAGGAATATGTTAGTTTACTAGCCTGTAAACAGACCAAACAGCAGTGTCCAGAGAGATTTAGAAGCACAGTTCTTTTTGCAGAGAGTCAGCCAGAGGTTAATATAGGAGCCGGGAAACAGAGCAAGCAAAAGTGTCCCAGAAGGTTAATGGTACATTTAATTGTTAATAAGCGTAGAGTTCTTTCCTAATCCAGCTGATTTCTTTGGGGATAGGTGCAGGTATTGGTGTGAAGGTAACATGGCCTCTGCTACTCGCTCTCTTATACTATAGAGATATTGTTTTGTGAGAGCCACACAATGATTATTGCAATCAATACTATGACGGCTATGCCGCGATATTCCCCAAGGTCTGGACAAGTGTGCCTTTATATCGAAAAAGTACCTTATACCATGCAGCACGGTGCGCTGGTTATGTCTGAGTTCCAGGTTCTTGCCTGTGTATTTGTAGGTCCTATTGTCTTCGTGGGGCCGGGGTTTCAGATAGGCTTTTGGATAGTTCTCCGGCGCAGGATATCCAGGAAATTTGTATCTCAGATATACGCCAGGCTTCCGCTAGCAACATCAGTGTGCGGAGAGCTATGGCCGGGCAGCTATTCTCCTCCTACGTCAGTAGTCAGCGCGGCCCCGGCAAACGGCGTCACTGGTCAGCGACCGGGCTGTTTCCTCACCCAGTGCGGCTTGCAGAGAAGGGCACCATCCAGCTTCCCACTCTCTCACTCCGAGAGCAGGGCCCGACAGGACCGGAAGAACTGAAGGTAGGTTAGGGCGACACGTAAAGCTTGTGCCACTTTAGGAGTTAGAGTTGAATCCGAATAGTTGTTTGTCAATCTTTGTCAGCGAGCCCTCTGGGTGCAGAGAAGAGTGCCCTCACTAGGCAGCGTCCCATCCACCTCCTCACGCAGCATCGGTGGGAGGGGTGGGCAGGACAGCCGAATCCAGTGTTTCACTTCTTTGGTAACGTTTTAGTAAAGCTGTAGAAATCAAGGCTTTAGCAGTGTGTTGTAGTTACACCGCGGTGGAACCGGGATCAAGTTGTTTCCAGATGGTTAGCCACCCAGGACAGAGGGTTTGGCGCGAGTTACCGCCAATGGCTAGTATGGGAGTTGAGAGAGAGCGTGCTCACAGCGTGTCCTACACCCAGTCTCCTCCCCCGGCACCCACACCAGGAGAACATGCCATTTTAAACAACTTTACATTATACATGTGTTGTCAAATTTACTTCATTTTCTTGGTATCTTTTCTTAAAGGGATATGAAATCCAATTTTTTCTTTCATGATTCAGATAGAGCATGCAATTAATAATAGGAGTAAATTAGAAAATTGCTTAAAGTTGCATGCTCTGTCTGAATCATAAAAGAAAACATTTGGGTTTCATATCCCTTTAAAGTGCATACCTAGATAGGGACATGTCCTTATTGCTATATGGCAGCAGTGTTTGCACTAATATTTGTAACAACATTATACAGCTTTACAAAGACTACTCCCTCTAGTGTTCGATAATGTATATCAATTGTTAAAAACACTTAAAAACATATGCATACTCTTGAGTCTACACTGCATGCTTTCCCACAAAGGATATCAAGAGAACAAATTAAATATGATAATAGAGATAAATTGGAAAGTTGTTTAAAAGTGCACTGTCATGTCACTTTACAGTGTCATTATCAACAATCATTAGAGCACAATGTTGACACTGCTGTGGGCACTTTAGGCATAGTAAGGATGAAAGACTTCTCTATAGAGTGTTGCCAGATAGTGAGACCTGTTACAACTTTCAGAGGTAGTATAGGAAGTGCACAGTTCTTGTGCTGGGATAGGTATAGAGCACAAAGCACTGAGACAACAAAGTTAAAAATCAATGGTGCAGTTTGGTGCTTGAACTTAACTGCCTATTGCTGTTATAATTTTAAAAAATATTCTTTATTGTCACTTTAAAACTTTTCTTATCCCATTTAAAGAATTGGATATGTTTTTTAAAAAAGGGGGCTCCTTTGCAAACTTAAAGGGACACTGAACCCAAAATTTTTCTTTCGTGATTCAGATAGAGCATGAAATTTTAAGCAACTTTCTAAATTGCTCCTATTATCAAATTATCTTTATTCTCTTGGTATCTTTATTTGAAATGCAAGAATGTAAGTTTAGATGCCAGCCCATTTTTGGTGAACAACCTGGCTTGTCCTTTCTGATTGGTGGATAAATTCATCCACCAATAAAAAAGTGCTGTCCAGAGTCTGAACCAAAAAAAAATTAGATGCCTTCTTTTTCAAATAAAGATAGCAAGAGCTAGAAAAATTGATAATAGGAGTAAATTAGAAAGTTTCTTAAAATTGCATGCTCTATCTGAATCACTAAAGAAAAAATTTAGTTTGTTTAAGTTAGTTGGTATCTTTTAGGTTTAATGGTGCGTAGCATCCCCTCAAACTGCCATGTATCAGCAGCAGATATTGGAGTAACTCTAAGCATTGAAGAATTTGTTGGCACAGACTATCATTAATAATATCAGCTCACCTTCCAGCTTCCATGTATGAGATCTGACAGTGTCTACCCCTGCAGTATTTAACAGCGTGGACATTCTGGATCACCAGTATTTTAACTCCTGTAGTGCCTGAGGTCATAGGCGTGTCCTGCATACTGTATTAGGGTGTGCACTCACTGAGTGCTCACACGCATGCACATATACACATGTACTCATGTACACACTCATATATACACTTACAAACTCATGCACACTGATTATAAACACATATATATACATACACACTCACCCCCTCCCATGCCCATACCCCTTATCTCTCCCCCCTCCCATGCACATATCCCTACTTACAAACCCTTCCTTTGCCTGTAGCTCCCCCATGTCCATACAGTCACTCTCTCCCCCCTTCCAAGACCCTTCTCTCTCTCCCCCTTCCATCCCCATTCTCGCTCTCCAGTTGCATGCCCATACCCCTTCTATTTCCCCTCTCCCATGCTTCTTCTCTCTCCCTTCTTCAATGCCTCTTCGCTCACCCTCTTTTCATGTCCATACCTCTTATCCCTCCAAGACCCCTCCCCACTCTAACCTTAGTGCTAATTCCGGCACGCAGCAGCAGTGCACTTTAAGTAAGGGGTGGGAATATGACATCACATCATATCCCTGCTTCCCTCACCAATTGCTTGTTGCACGCCTGAAAGTCCTGCAGGGAAACCTGAAAAAAAAAAAAAACGGGATCCCACAAGGACCCCCAGCAGAGCACCTCTCAAAGGGAGGGGGCACTGTGTGACGGCGTGGGGATAGTCAGGGGGATCTTTGACCCCCCCCCCACTAGCCCTTTTAATGCTACAGGGCTCCACCAGCACTTTGTGTATGGGAGTTATTAGGGTGTGCACATGCACACCCAATGTTCTGGGAGATCAGCCAATTCCTCAGATTAGCCAATCACATCACTTCCAGTAACATGGAATCAGCTGTTTGACTGCAAATTCCCTTACTACACATGCGGTCCACTGTGTAACCACATTCCAATTGCCACAAATGTGTCAAATCAGCCGAGTCTGACCACCAATTAACTCACTGCGCATGCGCTCCACCTCAGGTAGCAAATCTCGACAGAGGAACTGCTTGTTAACTAGGCATATACATGCTGCACTGTAATTCCCCCATCTTCACTAAAAAAAAATTCATCCACCTTGGGTGTTCAAGGGGGGGCGCCCCGCCAATCCTCTGTCATCCACCCCAAGTGAACCTCGGCTAAAGAGGTATACAAGGGGAGCTTCGTCCCACCGTAAAAAAAAATTCCAGGCGGAAGCAAAAAAGAAAGATGGGGGAATTACAGTGCAGTGTATATATGTCTCATTAACAAAGCAGTGACATGCGGTAATTGTAATGCAGTGACGCGGTGGACCGCATGCGCAGTGAATGTATTTGCGGTCAAACAGCTGATTCCACGTCCCCAGAAGTGACGTGATTGGCTAATCTGAGGAACTGTCTGATCTGCCAGAACACCGGCACACCCTGCATTGCTGTAATTTTCTTTCATGTAATTGGCAAGAGTCCATGAGCTAGTGACATATGGGATATACAATCCTACCAGGAGGGGCAAAGTTTCCCAAACCTCAAAATGCCTATAAATACACCCCTCACCACACCCACAATTCAGTTTTACAAACTTTGCCTCCTATGGAGGTGGTGAAGTAAGTTTGTGCTAACATTTCTACGTTGATATGCGCTTCTCAGCATTGTTGAAGCCCGATTCCTCTCAGAGTACAGCGAATGTCAGAGGGACGTGAAGAGAGTATCACCTATTGGATACGATGATTTCCCTAACGGGGGTCTTTTTCATGGGTTCTCTGTTATCGGTCGTAGAGATTCATCTCCTACCTCCCTTTTCAGATCGACGATATAATCTCAAATTTACCATTACCTCTACTAAAGAACTGTTTTAGTACTGGTTTGGCTATCTGCTATATGTGGATGGGTGTCTTTTGGTAAGTATGTTTTTATTACTTAAGACACTCTCAGCTATGGTTTGGCACTTTATGCAAAAAGTTCTAAATATATGTATTATACTTATATTTGCCATGAGTCAGGTTAATGTATTTCCTTCTGCAGACTGTCAGTTTCATATTTGGGAATATAAACACTTTAAGAAATTTGTTTCTTACCTGGGGTTTAGTCTTTTTCAATTTTGACTACTTTGCATTTGCGGATATTAGGCCCGCGGGTGCGTCAAATGTTAGACTTTATTGCGTCATTTTTGGCGCAAACTTTTTTGGCGCGGGAAATTACGTTTTTTGACGCAACTTCGTCATTTACGGCGTCATACGTGACGTCGAGACCTTTTACACGGCAGCGTCATTAGTGACGCAAGTGTGTCATTTCCGGTCATTTTTGGCGCCAAAAAATTTTACGTTACGTTGTGCGTCATACTTGGCACCAATTTTTTTTCATTATTTCAATACCCCATTCATGTTTGCCTCCTGCTTTCTTCTCTATCAAGAGGCCTATGCTTTTGCATTTTTTTCCCATTCTTGAAACTGTCATTTAAGGAAATAGATAATTTTGCTTTATATGTTGTTTTTTCTTTTACATTGAGCAAGATGTCCCAATCCGATCCTGTCTCTGAAGTTTCTGCTGGAACATTGCTGCCTGACATCGGTTGTACTAAAGCTAAGTGCATTTGTTGCAAAATTGTAGAAATTATTCCACCGAATGTAATTTGTAATAGTTGTCATGATAAACTTTTACATGCAGATAGTGTTTCTATCAGTAATAGTACATTGCCAGTTGCAGTTCCTTCAACTTCTAATGTGCATGCTATACCTGTAAATTTTAAAGATTTTTTTCTGAATCTATTATGAAGGCTTTGTCTGCACCTTCTAATAAACGTAAAAGGTCTTTTAAAACTTCTCATTTAGCTGATGAAATTTCAAATGACCAACAACATAATAATTCATCCTCTTCTGCTGAGGATCTATCTGAAACAGAAGATCCTTCCTCAGATATTTACACTGACAAATCTACTTATTTATTTAAAATAGAGTATATGCATTCTTTATTAAAAGAAGTGTTAATTACTTTGGATATTGAGGTAACCATTCCTATTGACGTTCAGTCTAATAAACGTTTAAATGCTGTTTTTAAACCTCCTGTGGTTTCCCCAGGTGTTTTTCCCATTCCTGAGGCTATTTCTGATATGATTTCTAGGGAATGGAATAAGCCAGGTACTTCCTTTGTTCCTTCTTCAAGGTTTAAGAGATTGTATCCTTTACCAGCAAAATCTATAGAGTTTTGGGGAAAAATCCCCAAAGTTGATGGGGCTATTTCTACTCTTGCTAAACGTACCACTATTCCTATGGAAGATAGCACTTCCTTTAAGGATCCTTTAGATAGGAAGCTTGAATCTTATCTAAGGAAGGCCTATTTATATTCAGGTCATCTTCTCAGACCTGTTATTTCTTTGGGTGATGTTGCGGCTGCATCAACTTTCTGGTTGGAAAATTTAGCGCAACATGAATTGGATTCTGACATATCTAGCATTGTTCGCTTACTGCAACATGCTAATCATTTTATTTGTGATGCCATTTTTGATATTATCAAAATTGATGTTAGATCCATCAGGCCCATTTATCAAGCTCCGTACGGAGCTTGAAGGGCCGTGTTTCTGGTGAGTCTTCAGACTCGCCAGAAACACAAGTTATGAAGCAGCGGTCTATAGACCGCTGCTTCATAACCCTGTCCGCCTGCTCTGAGCAGGCGGACAGGAATCACCGGAAATCAACCCGATCGAATACGATCGGGTTGATTGACAGCTCCCTGCTGGCGGCCGATTGGCCGCGAGTCAGCAGGGGGCGGCGTTGCACCAGCAGCTCTTGTGAGCTGCTGGTGCAATGTTAAATGTGGAGAGCGTATTGCTCTCCGCATTTAGCGAGGTCTTGCGGACCTGATCCGCAGTGTCGGATCAGGTCCGCAAGCCCTTTGATAAATGGGCCCCCATGTCTTTAGCTGTATTAGCTAGAAGAGCTTTGTGGCTTAAATCTTGGAATGCTGATATGACATCTAAATCTAGATTACTATCTCTTTCTTTCCAAGGTAATAATTTATTTGGTTCTCAGTTCGATTCTATTATTTCAACTATCACTGGAGGAAAAGGAGTTTTTTTGCCTCAGGATAAAAAACCTAAGGGTAAATCTAAGGCTTCTAACCATTTTCGTTCCTTTCGTCAGAATAAGGAACAAAAACTCAATCCTCCTCCCAAGGAATCTGCTTCCAGTTGGAAGCCTTCCTCAAATTGGAATAAATCCAAGCCATTTAGGAAACCAAAGTCTGCCCCTAAGTCCACATGAAGGTGCGGCCCTCATTCCAGCTCAGCTGGTAGGGGGCAGATTAAGGTTTTTCAAAGATTTTTGGATAAAATCTGTCCAAAATCATTGGATTCAGAGCATTGTCTCTCAAGGGTATCGAATAGGATTCAAAGTAAGACCTCCTGTGAGAAGATTTTTTCTCTCACACATTCCTGTAAATCCAGTAAAAGCTCAGGCTTTTCTGAAGTGTGTTTCAGACCTGGAGTCTTCAGGGGTAATCATGCCAGTTCCTCTTCAGGAACAAGGTTTGGGGTTTTATTCAAACCTATTCATTGTACCAAAGAAAGAAAATTTGTTCAGACCAGTTCTGGATCTGAAAATTTTGAATCGTTATGTAAGAGTACCAACTTTCAAGATGGTGACTATAAGGACTATTCTGCCTTTTGTTCAGCAAGGACATTATATGTCCACAATAGACTTGCAGGATGCATACCTTCATATTCCGATTCATCCAGAACACTATCAGTTTCTGAGATTCTCTTTTCTAGACAAGCATTACCAATTTGTTGCTCTTCCATTTGGCCTAGCAACAGCTCCAAGAATCTTTTCGAAGGTTCTGGGTGCCCTACTATCTGTAATCAGAGAACAGGGTATTGCGGTGTTTCCTTATTTGGACGATATCTTGGTACTAGCTCAGTCTTTACATACTGCAGAATCTCACACGAATCAACTAGTGTTGTTTCTTCGGAAACATGGTTGGAGGATCAATTTACCAAGAAGTTTCTTGATTCCTCAGACAAGGGTCACCTTTTTAGGTTTCCAGATAGATTCAGTGTCCATGACTCTGTCTCTAACAGACAAGAGACGTTTAAAATTGGTTGCAGCCTGCCGGCACCTTCAGTCTCAGTCATTCCCTTCAGTGGCTATGTGTATGGAAGTTTTAGGTCTCATGACTGCAGCATCGGACGCAATCCCCTTTGCTCGTTTTCACATGAGACCTCTACAGCTTTGTATGCTGAATCAATGGTGCAGGGATTATACAAAGATATCACAATTAATATCCTTGAATCCCAATGTATGACACTCTCTGACATAATGGATAGATCACCATCGTTTGGTTCAAGGGGCTTCTTTTGTTCGCCCAACCTGGACTGTGATCACAACAGATGCGAGTCTTTCAGGTTGGGGAGCCGTTTGGGGGTCTCTGACAGCACAAGGGGTTTGGAAATCTCAAGAGGCGAGATTACCAATAAATATTTTAGAACTCCGTGCAATTCTCAGGGCTCTTCAGTTCTGGCCTCTACTAAAGAGAGAACCGTTCATTTGTTTTCAGACAGACAATATCACAACTGTGGCTTATGTCAATCATCAGGGTGGGACTCACAGTCCCCAAGCTATGAAAGAAGTATCTCGGATACTTGCTTGGGCGGAATCCAGCTCCTGTCTAATCTCTGTGGTGCATATCCCAGGTGTAGACAATTGGGAGGCGGATTATCCCAGCCGCCAGACTTTACATCCAGGGGAGTGGTCTCTCCATCCAGATGTGTTTTCTCAGATTGTTCAGATGTGGGGGCTTCCAGAGATAGATCTCAAGGCCTCTCATCTAAACAAGAAACTTCCCACATACCTGTCCAGGTCCAGGGATGTTCAGGCGGAAGCAGTGGATGCGCTGACACTTCCATGGTGTTATCAACCTGCTTACATCTTCCCGCCTCTAGTTCTTCTTCCAAGAGTGATTTCCAAAATCATCATGGAACAGTCTTTTGTGTTGCTGGTGGCTCCAGCATGGCCACACAGGTTTTGGTATGCGGATCTGGTTCGGATGTCCACTTCCGTTACGGCCGGACCTACTATCTCAAGGTCCGTTTTTCCATCAGGATCTCAAATCATTAAATTTGAAGGTGTGGAAATTGAACGCTTAGTTCTAAGTCATAGAGGTTTCTCTGATTCATTGATTAATACTATGTTACAAGCTCTTAAATCTGTCTCTAGGAAGATTTATTACAGAGTTTGGAAGGCTTACATTTCATGGTGTTCTTCTCATAAATTCTCCTGGCATTCTTTTAGAATTCCTAGAATTCTGCAGTTTCTTCAGGATGGTCTGGATAAGGGTTTGTCTGCAAGTTACAGGCTCCTCCATTTGAGCCCATGCATTCTTTGGACATTAAACTACTTTCTTGGAAAGTGTTGTTCCTTTTGGCTATCTCTTCTGCTAGAAGAGTTTCTGAGCTATCTGCTCTTTCTTGTGAGTCTCCTTTTCTGATTTTTCATCAGGATAAGGCAGTTTTGCGGACTTCTTTTCAATTTTTACCTAAGGTTGTGAATTCTAACAACATTAGTAGAGAAATTGTTGTCCCTTCTTTATGTCCTAATCCTAAGAATTCTTTGGAGAGATCCTTACATTCTTTGGATGTGGTAAGAGCTTTGAAATATTATGTGGAAGCTACTAAAAATTTCAGGAAGACTTCTAGTCTATTTGTTTTATTTTCTGGTCCTAGGAAAGGTCAGAAAGCTTCTGCTGTTTCCTTGGCTTTTTGGTTGAAACTTTTGATTCATCAAGCTTATTTGAAGTCGGGTCAAACCCCGCCTCAGAGAATTACAGCTCATTTTACTAGATCAGTCTCTACTTCATGGGCTTTTAAGAATGAAGCTTCAGTCAATCAGATTTGCAAAGCAGCCACTTGGTCCTCTTTGCATACATTTACTAAATTCTACCATTTTGATGTATTTGCTTCTTCGGAAGCAGTTTTTGGTAGAAAAGTTCTTCAGGCAGCTGTTTCAGTTTGATTCTTCTGCTTTTTTGTTTAAGTTTTTTCCTTTCAAAAGTGAAAATAAACTTATTTTTGGGTTGTGGATTATTTTCTCAGCGGAATATGGCTGTTTTTGTTTTAGTCCCTCCCTCTCTAGTGACTCTTGAGTGGAAGACTCCACATCTTGGGTATTGATATCCCATATGTCACTAGCTCATGGACTCTTGCCAATTACATGAAAGAAAACATAATTTATGTAAGAACTTACCTGATAAATTCATTTCTTTCATATTGGCAAGAGTCCATGAGGCCCACCCTTTTTTATGGTGGTTATGATTTTTTGTATAAAGCACAATTATTTCCAAATTTCCTTTGTTGATGCTTTCTACTCCTTTCTTTATCACCCCACTGCTTGGCTATTCGTTAAACTGAATTGTGGGTGTGGTGAGGGGTGTATTTATAGGCATTTTGAGGTTTGGGAAACTTTGCCCCTCCTGGTAGGATTGTATATCCCATATGTCACTAGCTCATGGACTCTTGCCAATATGAAAGAAATGAATTTATCAGGTAAGTTCTTACATAAATTATGTTTTTTTTATAATGACATGTCACTTCCAATTTAAACAAATTGTATTGCTGATTAATTTGGAATCATGGATTTAAAAAAATTTAAACAAGAAAAGAGGGTCAGGGGGGCGGAGCCAAGTGCCAACAGGAATGGCCGCTTAACAGAGAAGCTCCGTGCAAGGAGTAACCAAAAGATCCTAAAGAGCACCTTTATTGCACACAATTATGCTAAATAGTGGTGAGGTAACCTCCTAAGCCTATTACCCACACGGAGACACTGCCATCGCAGACAAAATCGGACAGAGGCCGGTACATTAGCGGAGTGTTGAGAATCTGCAACGGCAGCTACCAACTGTGCCACAACACCTATCAACATAACCGGACTCAACTTAGCTCAATCACTCCTACAGAGAGGGGAGAGGGCTTACTGGGTTTCTCGTCTGATTTCCCATGCAGGGTAGCAAATTGTGCCGTTCATAAGACTTACTAACATGCATACTAGGTAACAGGCCTACACCTAATGAGCAACACACGCCTTACCACTGATTGAACTCCACCCTGCGGCGTTCAATATTCAAACATTTCACCTATACAGTGCATAGGATATAGCCCCAAAACGGATGCATAAAACAGCTGAGGTGAATCTAATCACTGGCTCCATATATAAACTGTATAATGTCTACTATGAGAATGAACAGCAGCAGACCTGATGTTATATCAGCCGTAGAGATATGGGAGCGGCATATACAGGGGCTGATGGCCCAACACTTTGCTCTCATCCATTTGGACCTTAGACAACCAGCAAGAGATGGACGAAAGCTAGATAGTGAGAGAGCTTTTGATGCGGGTGCCATGGATCCTTTGCTGGTCAACTCTGTCACTACACATATGGAAAAGCATCAGCTGACACTCTGAAGAAATGGCATGTATCATCAAGTGGCGACCCACAGCAGCAACCCTCAATGAACCTATCTTCCCAGAGGCATGTTAAATCAACAAGCCTTTCTTCAAGCAATCTGGGGTTTCGCCACACGATAGAAATTCCACACTCAGATGAGCGAATAAGGTTGTCTACTCGTCAACAAATACAGCCCAGCGAAAACCACCTCTCCCCTGCTGCAGCTTCAACATCCCAAAATGGGAAAAAGAGACTCTGCAAGACAGTCAATGTAAAAACTTGGCAACTCCCTTACAGGTGGCAGAAAATTGATGTAGACAACCATGGGAATGTAAGAGCCTTCGCAAAAGTCTGTTACCCCAAGTTTCTGATAAACTCTGTCAGTTCACAAGACTTTAAAGGCAGGTCACCCTTCATGAGACTTTAGCAAGCTCAGGGACGATCAGGTGTAGGCTGAACCTTTGGAACATATAACTTTACATTATTACTGTTAGACTGATCAGTTCATTAGGTTAAATATGTTGAACATGGTCTCTGTTTCCATTACTCTCTTTTTGCATGTAGATTATGTTGTTTACCCTCCTAGATGTTATATACCACTTGTTTTGACTGTTTAGCACATCTGGCCCTTAGTACACTTATATTGAGCAACCATAAACATTACTTTCGCACTCAACCCTCTTAGATAGAATGTATTACTCTAACCACTGAAGGGGTAAGATAATTATTGTTCTATTTCTTTACTTATTAATACTTCTGAAACGCCTCACTTCACAAATAGGTTAATTCGCTATATGTTTCTTGTAATCCTTATCATATATACACCATATGAGGTACATGTTGGTGACTTTTGTTTTTATTTATTTTTACATGAGATATATTCAACCCAGCACTTACAGTATACATAGTCAACACTTTATTCCCCTGAGATATTACTTGCCTACAATAAGTAATCATGCTGTACTCTCTGCGGCTGGGTCAGTATAGCTGATACAAGAGGAAGGCAAATAGATCATGAGGAATATAAAAAAAAAATTAAGTTGATGGAGATACTAACACAATCCTGCAAACCTACTAAAGAGCACACTAAAACGTTAGTCCTATTACCCCACAGCACCCACAGTCAGACTTTTTCTTAAAGCTCATGATTGTATCTGTTATTCAATAAGCCTCTGGCTTTGTTATATCATTGCATACGACATCCTATCTGTATTACTACTCTTATTCTCTGCAAATTTTACTATAAGCGTGCTTTAATACATGTGGCAGACTGATAGTAATTTACACATTGGTACTGTTTACCTTTAATAACATTATGGGTTTCTGTGATAGAGACATTGGGATTAGCTAATTCACAGACAAATTAATTTATACGAGAGTTCACCTGTTGTTATCCAAACCAATATTATACCTTATTGTTTGTTACATAGAAGTGTGCCATCCTGCAGTAAGATCATGTGCCCATATAGGACATATTTCTAAGCCTCATGCCATGCTCCCTTATTTACCTGTGGAATTTACCTAAAAGAACTATTACTACCTTACCAATACCTAGTCAGGCAACAATTTAGTCCTCATAACAGCACACTTATATGCATGATTTCTATTGGTTCAAAATAAGTGCTACTTGGTACTGCTGAATACATCTACTTATATCCTATAGCTCTCTAACATTATTTAACAAAAACACCTGCCTCCTGTTAAGTTTAGATGCAGAAATCATTAAGCTAAAGAATCCCCCCTTTTCTATTGGCTATTTCGAAAAATCCAAGATATATCACCTTTACAATATCCCCTCAATAAAAGAGCAGGGAACTTGTACCACTAATTGCCCATACCCACTGCCCCCAATCACTCATATATTTACACTTATTAAACATACTCATAAAGAACTATATCTCTGTGATAGACTATTATGATGTACCCATGGCTATAACTGGCTCACAAAATAGTAGTTTTTACTGTGGGGGCTATCATCGTTATCTGTACACGCCGTCCTTTTAATCAACATGGTTTGAGCAGATATCCCAGTAATTTTGTTTTCTTCATCATATTACCCTAGCGTCTCAGAACCTCATATAAGGTCCTCCCATTCTGACATTTCATAGGCACTCAGTTTGCAATTCTTATTTTCATTTTAATTGGAATTTAATTATGGCCCTCTACTTGACTACTTCACCATTTAGAAAGCCCCCAAGCCTCCTCTCTCCCCCAATTTAAAGCAGCTTCTGCATGCTGATATACCCCAATCCCTCAAATTCTATTACACTCTTTATACCACTACTTTAACTTAATTTGCTTTACCATTAGCCTCCCCCAATGCTAAATCCCATTAGAAAAATGAGGTTTCATATTTGTTAGTTTTTTCCTATTATTGACATTTAGTTGATGTTTATACTTGGCTTACAAGTTAATATCCTTATACAGTCACTTATGAAGTAAGGCATTGTTCTACTGTCCATTTATTGTACTGTCTTAGCCTGATAATACCTTGTATGCGCATTTTCTTTGTCAATGTACAAAAACCTCAATAAAAAAATTTCTTTAAAAAAAAAAGAAAAGAAAAGAAATGAATGTATATACTCTGTTTTTTCTTACAGTTCACCAGGCAATATCTTTGCCAGATAAAGAAATGAATGATATTGTATGTTCATCAAAAACTGTTTACTGCTCTCAAACTCCATGTGGACATGTTGCTAAGATTCCATTCTATTGGATACCAATTATGAAGGTATCAGATTACATGATTTATCAGGCTCTTGATTAATGACTCTTTGCGAGCATTTCTATTAGTTAGTGCATGTACAAGTGTTGGGTGCATGTTCACAAGACTTACTGGCATATGCCTGGCAGATTTCATGTACAGCAAAAGTTAACACCTATTAAACCATTTGTAAGAAGCATTTTTTAGGAAAGCAAACCTATTGTAAAATGCTTTAAAGGGACATTAAACACTTTGAGATGATAATATAAAATTATAAGTCACACACACACACACATATATATATATATACAGTATATAATTCTGCAATATACTGTCCGAAAAACACAAAAATCACTAGCGGCGTTTTCACGTGCATGTGTTCCCCAATAGAAATCAATGGAGAAAGAAAAAGTTGAAGAAAAAAAAAGAATATGTTCTATTTATTCAGAAATATATATATATATATATATATATATATATATATATATATATATATATATATATATATATATATATATATATATATATATATATATGATTTTTGTGGTACAATATATATCTATACCTATATATATATTTATATATATATATAGCCAACCATAAAACAGCCATACAGCAAGCGCTGGATAAGGTTCGCTCAGACCAGCCGGTGGCTCAGCATTTTCTGGCCGCAGGACACGCAGTTTCATCCCTAAGAACAATGCTCATTGATCATGTTCCTCGGCCCAGACGTGGTGGTAATAGGGCACAAGCCTTATTAAGTCTGGAAGCCCGATGGATTTTCAACCTTGATACGGTTACCCCCCGAGGACTAGATACAAATATTGACTTTGGTTGTTGCTATAAACCATAGTGATCAACAGTGGGAGTCATCTGCTTAGTTTCTACCTACTCCTTGTGTCATGCAGTTTTGAGCATATAATCCTTGGTTTGGTGTACTCTTGGAATAAGTGCACCTTAGCTTTTTGCTATAAGTTATAGATAATAGGATGGCACAGGGGTTACCTTGATACCGTAGGGGTATAGATGGTAACTCTGTGCACATGACACTATAGTCCTGATTTACGCTGTATTTAGTTTTAAACCATCTGTTGTTTTAGATAGGATATTTGTATGTATAGTGTGCAATCTGCACGGTCAATTATTATCACCTTGTGAATTTTTTTAGATACACTGGTAGTAGTGATTATGTATTACTATGCGGCTATTACCCAATATAAAACCTTTAACAGTTCTCTGTTAATAATTAAAACAAGTATCAAGTAACTCAACACAACAAAAAGTTTCTGCAGATAGCACAGGCACAGCATAACTTAAACCCATACTTGTGGGTTATGCTTATTTCTATAGGAAGAATCAATTGATTGTTCACAGATTCAAAAAAGTTTCGGCAACGATATTAGCAATGCTCTAGAACTTCCAAACTCCTTATATACTCCTGGAGTAAAGGTTTATTAACCTGTTTTTATTTATGGCATTAAGGTTTGAACATGCAATACAGATTTAACTGTTGTGGTATATAACATGTCTTTATTTATCTTAAAATTTAATAAAATTAAGTTTCATACATTTTACAAAAGAGCAGTAATTAGATATGGATTGATTATAACAACTTGCATAAAATGTTTTTGTCAGCAAATTTTGATTTAGTTTTAGTTATAGTCTTTTGACTAAAATGTCATTTTGATTTAGTTTTAGTCATAGTCTTTTGACTAAAATGTCATTTTGATTTAGTTTTAGTAATAGTCTTTTGACTAAAATGTCATTTTGATTTAGTTTTAGTCATAGTCTTTTGACTAAAATGTCATTTTAGTTTTAGTCGTATTTTAGTCATCAGAATTTCTTTAGTTTTATAGTCATTTTAGTCTAGTTTTAGTCGACAAAATTAACACTGGATTGGACGTGGCTGATTGGTAAGACAGTATTTAGGTATGGGTTCTGGGGTTACTCACTATGTCTGCAGGGCCTACATTGACAAAGGAACAAGGGGTGTGTATCAAACTGTTTGTGAGACAGACTGGCCTACCTCTAGGTTTGCAAAAAATCGGACAAATTTGCAACCATGGATGCTAGACAGGACAACAGAAAGAGTTAGAGGTGGCGCCTACGGCTAGCTGTCTTGAAATCAATAAAAAAGTAAATAATTTTATAAGATCAAATAGTGTAAGTCAACGTAATAATATTAAAAAAGTGTTTTGTGGAAAAAATGTACCATACAAGAATATTGGAAGAGTGAATAAATAAAATATTTTATTGAAAATAAATATATTAAAACACAATAATAATGGTATATAATGTATTCAATATAATAAAAAATGTATTGAAACCCAACAATTACTGGATGCGTGACTTAGTTGCTGGATTCTATAGTTTGGATGTATATTTACTAGATGCTGGTTGAGAATCCAGTAAGCGCAATATACTTCAAAAAAAGATATAATAATTATATCAATAGACACTTAAAAAGGCCCAAAAAAAGAAAAAAATTCCAAAAAAGTTCAGAAAAAATGAACAAAAGAGAAAAATAAGAAAAAATAAGAAAAAATATTGAAAAAATGAAAAAATATATAAGGGAGAATAAAAAATATATAAAAACGATGTTTCTATTTACATTTAAAAATGCTGCAGCAAAAAAAAAAAAAAAAAAAGGGGTAATAAAAGCTGACACTTGAAACTTTGTGTGCAATCAACTTCTTTGGAAAAGACTATGTTCCTGGATATATATGTAAAGTCTCTAGGTTCCCACGTGGATCTTTTAATCTTCACAACAATCCTAGAAGTTATATATCATCTCCTGAAGAGTTAATAAAAGTCTATAATGTTGCTATTGTTGCACTGTAGCCATAGAGACTTGTAATCCGACAATTCTGATAGTGTGTATCAATTTCAATGTTAGTATTGAAAGTAAGGTATATATGAGTCTTCTTCTATAACAATGTTGCAAATTCTTGCTAAAGTGCAATTCCTTTAAAAGCGGAGCAACCAATGTTGTTTCAAAGGGGCTCACTTGCAGTTTTAAGGTAAATCTCTTGACATATATTTTTATGTGTTGCGTGAAATCTTTTCATATGGGGCAAGAATTCTTTCTACAATCTTGTGTATGTTATATTATCTTCATAGACATACAAATGAAAAGAATCTCTTACCCGATCCTACAATAGTTCTGTTTGCAGCGACGCCAATAATAGTGTGTAGTGGCGTTTTTCTCTGGACCGGAAGTAGCTGTGTAACGAAGGATCCGATCCTCACATACCTTCCTTAGTATCGGTAAATAGTATGATACTTGATAAAGGCTTGTGTCCTAAAAGCCGAAACGCGTAGAAGATAACCAGCTCCAGCATTTACTCTTCGAATAACTGGCCAGTTATAGTTCTCTTTTGCTCCCAAAACCGTCCACCTGAAAGTGAAAATTCTTCAACTCACTGGACGATAGGAGCTTCTTGGCAGATTGCGGAAAAGATTTCTTTCACCTATTTACCGATACTAAGGAAGGTATGTGAGGATCGGATCCTTCGTTACACAGCTACTTCCGGTCCAGAGAAAAACGCCACTACACACTATTATTGGCGTCGCTGCAAACAGAACTATTGTAGGATCGGGTAAGAGATTCTTTTCATTTGTATGTCTATGAAGATAATATAACATACACAAGATTGTAGAAAGAATTCTTGCCACATATGAAAAGATTTCACGCAACAGATAAAAATATATGTCAAGAGATTTACCTTAAAACTGCAAGTGAGCCCCTTTGAAACAACATTGGTTGCTCCGCTTTTAAAGGAATTGCACTTTAGCAAGAATTTGCAACATTGTTATAGAAGAAGACTCATATATACCTTACTTTCAATACTAACATTGAAATTGATACACACTATCAGAATTGTCGGATTACAAGTCTCTATGGCTACAGTGCAACAATAGCAACATTATAGACTTTTATTAACTCTTCAGAAGATGATATATAACTTCTAGGATTGTTGTGAAGATTAAAAGATCCACGTGGGAACCTAGAGACTTTACATATATATCCAGGAACATAGTCTTTTCCAAAGAAGTTGATTGCACACAAAGTTTCAAGTGTCAGCTTTTATTACCCCTTTTTTTTTTTTTTTGCTGCAGCATTTTTAAACGTAAATAGAAACATCGTTTTTATATATTTTTTATTCTCCCATATATATTTTTTCATTTTTTCAATATTTTTTTCTTATTTTTTCTTATTTTTCTCTTTTAATCATTTTTTCTGAACTTTTTTGGAATTTATTTCTTTTTTTGAGCCTTTTTAAGTGTCTATTGATATAATTATTATATCTTTTTTTGAAGTATATTGCGCTTACTGGATTCTCAACCAGCATCTAGTAAATATACATCCAAACTATAGAATCCAGCAACTAAGTCCCGCATCCAGTAATTGTTGGGTTTCAATACATTTTTTATTATATTGAATACATTATATACCATCATTATTGTGTTTTAATATATTTATTTTCAATAAAATATTTTATTTATTCACTCTTCCAATATTCTTGTATGGTACATTTTTTCCACAAAACACTTTTTTAATATTATTACGTTGACTTACACTATTTGATCTTATAAAATTATTTACTTTTTTATTGATTTCAAGACAGCTAGCCGTCTGCGCCACCTCTAACTCTTTCTGTTGTCCTGCCTACATTGACAAAGGCTCCTGCGAGAGCCGAAACATTTGGGTTCAGGCCCTTGTTACACTGCTTGTGGATTAAAGGCATTTTCTGAAAACCCTGTTTGTACCTGCTCTTTTGATAGCCCTGGAGACATGGATGCAACCGTGGGGACTATCTGATATTGATGTGTGTGCATTCATTGCAGAGCAACAGGTGGTTTGAGTGATGGTGGGTGCCGTTTCCCTTCAATACTATATATATATATATATATATATATATATATATATATATATATATATAAATACATAATAATATAGATATATACAAATATATAGGAATATCTATTTAAACATACATGTAACATATTGCCCTATGTGTAGAACATTGGAATGTAAAATATTTATAGTAAATATATAGTTAAAACCTTTATTAAATATGCATATTGCATAAATATGTTTTTTTCATGTTTTCATCTACTTGACAGCAAAGGGCTCCAATGCACTTATATATAGGTCTATATGTGTGTGTATATATGTATTTATGTGTTTATACACATATAAATACATAAATACATTTGTACACATATATAGACATATATATATACATACAATTACATCATTAGACATGTATATGTATGTATCTCTATGCTAAAGCCCTTTGCATGTCTTTTTTTCCTAACACCTTATATCTTTGAGCCCTTATAACTTTTGTGTGCAATATATTTTAAAAATATTTTTTATTAGATGTGTTACTATGGGTGTAACTATACTTTGTAATGTAGTTTTGATGTGTTTTGTTACACTTTTTAGTTTTGTAAAACAGTTAACCAGAGCTCTGAGGACGCGGTAAGCATTCTAGTGTAAATCACGATTGCACTCAAGCGATTGTGTTTACTTTCAACTCGTAATGTCAGCGATATACCTGATGAGCACAAACACCTGCGATAAAAATCCTTATCGCTCACACGCAAACGTCTGTGCTCCAATTGTAATCTGGCCACTAACCTGCTAATTCTCTGTAGTTGCCAAATAAAAATGAAGGGCTCTGATTACATCATAATTTGTGAAGAAAAGCTTCTTGGGGATGAAAGAATGAAAGGAACAACTATTTCAGCATTGATATTTAACCACATTATAA
>NC_069506.1:202795359-202812859 GCF_027579735.1 Bombina bombina | reverse complement strand
TTAATTGAGTGAGATATTGGGTTTCCAAGACACTCTTTTAATTTAAAATTCTTGGTGATGGCAGCAAGTGTTAAGCTGGGTTATGCCCTTTGAAGAGATAAGGGTTTCAGGGAACCAGAAGCTGTGTGCTATTAACCCCTTCATGCCCACACCCTCCTCATTGTGATAGTTGGGTGGAAAGGCTTAACCGTCACCATGTTTTAATCACTTTTATGTTACTGGGTGACCAAATGTGACAGACATGTCATGTTTAAAATAAAAATAATCCTCATAATGTCACAATGGGATTGATTTTAAGTGTATGTATACTGTATTTACAAAACTAAAATTATGTTATACTATAACTTCAGCCAGGGCTTGCAATGTAATTTTATGATGTGCCGTAAAAAGGGGTTGCTACCTTCCTTGTCCACTCTGGAAGGGGCCTGGACAGTAACCTTACTTCAGGGGGAAAAAAATATTTAATTGTTGTTTTAGCAAAATAATACTGTCATTCTACATGGGAGGCTGCATGCAACGTTTGACCATATTTCTGCCATCTTCCTGGAAAAGTATTTTCTGGTAAAGTTATTGGTTTTGTTATATTTCCTCCTTTTTATTTTTTTAAAAAACTGTTTGACTTTGTAATTGTGAGTTCTAAATCATGAACCCCAATGCACTTTTATGCATATTTTACATTCCTATGTTCTCCACATACAAAATAATGTACTTTTTACTATTAAATATATATATATGATACTGTTAATGTAAAATAGATATCTGTACCTTTATGTCTATAGGAATGTATCTATATGTATTTACAATAACAAGTACATTATCCGGTAAGTGAAAAACATTGGAATGTGAAATATGTACAGTACATATACAGTAAAACACACATATATATATATATATATATATATATATACAAACACATATTTAGACATGTCTATTTATGCATATATATGTTAAAGCCCTTTGCAGCTTTTTTTTCAAAACACATTTTACCATGTATCTTTGAGCTCTTTTTTAATAATTTTTTTTTTTTTTTTTTTTAAACAATTTTTTATTGAGGTTGTTATATGATATAGCATTAAGAGGAATACAGAGTTTGTCAGACATATAAGATTGACTTCCCAGATAAGGGTATTAACGCTTACAGGCTTTTGGTAATAACAATATAACTTACCAGAGAATGAGACATTCTTTATAACATCTATAATATCTGAAATAAAAGTACAAATAACGCAGGAACTAGACAAACAGTGATGGAACCTCATTTTTCTCTTAATCTAGAGATGCGAAGTAACTACTGCTTTGGTCACTCTTGGGCCAAATATACTGTGGATGCTATGTCAAATGGTAGTTACTTAAGATTATTGTTATGAAAGATATTAGGGGGCGGGGTGCAGTGGCCCAGAGCCACTTGTATAATAGGACGGGAAGGGAAGGGGGGGCGTGTCTTAGTAATACTAAAATAGGAATCTTCCAGAGGAAGCGCTGATCATTGCTATGCCGGGTTATATAGACATCTTAGGCTTTATAAGAATTAGTTCAGGTGTGCTAAGACAAATGGGACTGGCTATAGAGTCACTTAATGTATATAGGGCGTGTATAAAGGTTAGCTGGTTCCAAGTAGGTGGTCTTAAAAGGTAGTGGTCTAGAGGAGCCGGGAGGAGACTTAGGGGGCATAAGGATCAAGCTGGAGAGTTACGCTCTGGGATAATTGTATCAGGATATGTTCTTAAGCCAAGAGTAAATGGTCCTCTAAGCAGGGATGACATAATAAAACAAGACATGGCATCCTCTAGGGCAGTGCTTTCCAAACTGTGTGTCGGGACACACTAGTGTGTCGGCAGCCGTGTGTAGGTGTGTCCCTGCTTCAGCACAATTTTTTTAAAATTTAATTTTTTTTAAAACATTTTTTTTTGGTTTCTGACTTTCCGCCTGCCTGCTACGCATATCACATGGTTGACACATGATTGGTACCTTGTGGGTCACAGATCATCTTAACCAATTGGCGCAGCTGAGTGGGAACTGAAACTATTCCCATTGGCGGCTTTGGCGGGACATTGGCTCCTGACTGCACGTGTAGTCTCCTTAATTGGCTTGTGACTGCACGTGTAGTCAGTGAGTGGGATAGCAGTGTGTTTGCAGCGCGGGCAGTAGTCAGTAGGGCTCACGGAGGTCTGAGGGCGGCAGCTTAAACGCTGAGCTGAAGTCAGAGGGTTTTTTTTGCAGCTAGCTCCCAGTAGTGCATTGTTTTCCTGCTCTTGATATATGAATAGGAAGTGGAAGCTTAAAAATGCTTGATGATGAAATGCGAGTGTCTTTATCAAATATTCCACCAAATATTCAGAAATTGTGTTCATCCCATCTATCTCATACATCCCATTAAAATAGTAAGTAGCTATTGGCGTTATTAAACTTTTTTTTATTTCTTGCACATACTTACTGTTACTTGTAAATACATATTATTATTATTACATAATTTATGTATGTGTCCGTATATTTTAAAACAAGTTAGTTTAACCTCCTTTTTGCTAGTACAACTGAATTAATTACTGTGTCGCGAAATTATGTAGGTCTAAAAAGTGTGTCGCCAACATGAAAAGTTTGGAAAGCTCTGCTCTAGGGCTTATGGAGAATACTTTCAGAAAGGGGTAGGAGGTACTATATAGTAAGAGATATAATGACGGGACTATAGACAGGTAGAATAGATATTTTTTTAATGAACTTATATGGGATAGTGCTTTATCTTTTAAATAGTATTTCGTCGTAATGAGACAAACTTCCTATAGGAGGGTAGATTATCGAAGTCGGACGAGGAGTAGGCAGCAATCATGGTTGCCGGACAAAGACTGTGGGCACCTAAAGAAAGCATATATGTAAGGGTTATGTAGGAGCTAAGACCCACATGTTAGTAGAACTTCTAGTCTTAAATTAAGGCCTCTGTCTGGTAAACAATATAGGAGTCTACATAATTTATAGGGGTCTAAAACCCGAGGAGTTTGTAAAAGGCTCACTAAAAAGTGGAATCATAAAAATATAACATGTAGGAGTGAGGATGGGATGGTGATAGTTTAATACTAAAACTTCTAGGATGAGCTTAACATAAGGATAAGATGCTGGGAGACAGAATTGGGATCATACAAAAATATGGCTTAGAACATTTAGTAGTAATAAAATATGAGTATAACACACATTAGCATGGGTAAGTAGGAGTGGGAATGTCATAAATATTGTGTTTCACATAAATAATAAATATAAGGGGACTTAAATATTGGTGCGGGAACCCAAGCGCACTCTATTGTACTAAGGGGAAGAATAAAAGGGATAGGGTACTACCAGCAAACAGCTATTGATTATATATGTATACACACATACCTGAGCAAAGTTCTGTATCATTCACAATAGCCTATATCATTGAATTATAAAACTCTGAACAAGCAATCTGAGCTCGGAGGAGTACACATAAAGCTACAATGATATTCCTACTAGTTTTGAGAGCTTATATGGCAAAATGATAGAGATCAAGACAGCGTTAGTTAGCGGAAGCACTGAAATATACTAGAGAGTTAAAATGGTCAGTACAGTATCACTGTGTAAGGTTAAGGGCCTGTAGGAGAAGAGTTATTGCAGTTAAGCCAGGTATCAAAGGAACTAAGGCCCCTATAGTAGTGAGAGATCCCTATAGGGGAATTTTCTGTTTTGTTAAACTTTAAGGGGCATGAGTAGTGCTAAGCAGTGCAGAGAGCATATAAAAGGCAGAGGTTGTGGTGCAGGTTATTCTGGGGTATGAAGAGGGTGCACTGAAGTGATGAGATAAAGGTATAAACACATAGTCAATGCAAAGTAGAGTATCACATATGAGGTCACAAGGTCAAGCTTAAATAATATCAAACCCATAAAATGTAGAGAAACTAAACATCCCCAACAACAGAGCATATGAACAAACTGGGGTTTACAAAACTCAGATAATAGTATGGTTGATTTGAACCCTTATCAACTCTAATGGTGCCAAATGGGACAGGGCTAATAATCAAACAGACCAATATTGGGACTATCCTCCTGGATCGAAAGAGTTAATTAACTGTCCATCATGAAATAGTTCAGTTGCTTTCCTGCAGATCCCAAGCTTCTGAAAGCCTTGCAAAAGTGTTATATCAGAGTTACTGAGTGCCTTTGAAGGGATGCGTCTTAATGAGGGAGCGAGAATATGTATGAAATTGCGCTGTTTATTGGGTCTCCTTATGGCAGTTTAAAGATCCTCAGGTCGTCTCCAGGCGGATATGATGGTTTGTGCCTGCGGCCCAATACTTAGCCGGGTGGACTGGCGAGATGGGAGTAAAGCTGCGGCAGATGTCAGAGGCACAGGGACAAGTTCTGGTTTACTTACAGACTGCTCAGGAGAGGCATCGGGTGGTGAGTAGGTGGAGGGTCTGGGTGTGTATGGAGGGGTGTGCAGGAGCGCGGTGTTACAGATCTCCGTGAGCGCTTGAACGTCTGCGCATAGTACCGCTCGGGGCCGCTCCTCCAATGTCTCATCAGGTATAGTATGAAGATTAGGACGGTCCTCATCCGAGCCCATAGAGCGGATGTCGAGAGTTAGCAGGCTATAGTTCAGGTCCATCTGCTTTCCCAGTCCTTCAAGGAGGGCTGCAACCATCTCCAGCTCTATCTCCATGATGCGCTGTAAACAGATAGCAATACAGTAGCTGGGAGTTAGAGGTGTTATGGAGGTGTCCGATGTTATGTCTTCTGTAGTGCTTCCTTTACTTTAGCTCCCGTGGCTGGGTCTGTATGAAATGAGAGTCCGCGTGGTAGGCCTCTTTCTCACACCAATGTGCTCATACCTGCAAACTTCAGTGGTAAAGTGGCGATAAAAGCATGTATTTTGAGAGCGGAATATTTCAGCAAGCTAGAGATATAGTTAGTCTATTCAGACTGTGGATGGCTCCCAAAGGAATCATAAGTTTAGGTTATCAAGCTGCAGAGCTGTAGAATTTTCCGTCCGCCATAGTTGCCTCCTGGCCACGCCCCCTTAATATATTTTTTTTATTCAGATAGTGTTTATATGAGTGTAACTGTACTTTTACATGTATTTATGTTATATTTAGGGAGCTTTTTTTTCTTCCCTTACCCTTTACACAAGCTCTCAATTTGCGTGATCCAAACAAGCGTGAAAAACAATATTGTGCTTGAGTAAACAGGTTTAGTTTCAACTCGCAATATGCATACTATTTCCACCACGCTCAAAAAGCTGAGAAAAACCTGATATCACTTGTGCACAACAGTTAGCTCCCCACTCGTAATCTAGCCCATAAGGTGCAGCAAAGTAGAATTGGGAGGGGGGCGTTAAAGGGGAATTTAATCATTTGTTTAGGTCTAATACAGGCTATAGAGTTGTTAGCACTTGCACCACTGAACTAAGTCACATGCTTGCCTGGAGTGGCTAGACTGTGGCAAACTGGTTAAGTTGGAAAGGGTCTGCTAACCCTTTCTTTGACAAACTGCTGACTGTTGCAGGGTTGGTTAACCCTGTACATCACAGTATTGGCTGTTCAAAATCCTCTTCTATGCAAGAAAAATCCTTGACACTTTGGTATTAGAGGTCACTTCCAAAAGCTAAACTTTGAAAACAATAAAGATACAAAGTATTCTGCCAGCCATACCCATGAGCAGAGTGAATCAACAATTTAATATGATTAGCTGCTTGTCCTGCTGATGTGGCATTTAATAAGAGTGCTCTCTGATCTTTGGTAAGGAAGTGTCCAGCACATTCCTGAATATAATTTGAACTGTAATTATATTAAAAGGCATAATCAAAAACTAGAAATAAAAACATTCCACTGTGCACCTAAAGGAACTTCTTTGAACTATATGATAGAAAATGTTTGGGTTGCATGTCGCTTTAAATTTAGACTACCAAGATGATTTTCCAACATTCAAGAAATTCAGTGAAATCAACAATGCTTACACAGAGCAAACGTCTACTTGCGCTTGTTTGAGGAATAAATGTGTGTTTTTACCACCATCTGAAGTTTCTTTGATGATGAGTTCATGGCTGGAACAAAAAGTTCTAGGGTTTTCTCTTAAACCAGAAAGCTAAAAGAATATCTTTGGAGTTACTACATGGCAACTAAGCTTTCAAATAAAATACAGAAAAAGGGCAGTACTGTGTTAGCCAGTGTATTCAAGAAAAGTAAAAATACTTTTGTAAGAAAATAACAAATGTGATATACCTTTAATAGCTAACTAATAGTTGATACAATTGCAAGTTTTCAGGGCACTGAGGTCCATTTGTCAGGCATTCTCATGTCTGATGAAGGGACCCCAGTGTCCTGAAAGCTTGCAATTGTATCCACTATTAGTTAGCTATTAAAGGTATCACCTGTACATATCGTTTTTGTTGTTTTCTTAAAAAAGGATTTTTACTTTATCTAAATCATTCTTTGGTATAGTAGCCACTACAGCCTTTGGTTTTAGAAGGCTATGAACAAACACCATGAGGTTTATTTTTTTCCTTAAAGGGTCATAATAGTTAAAACATGGCATGCTCTAATTAACTAGAAGAAGTAATTTTATCACTACTGACCCTGCAATACTATGGACTAGAATGCAAGTGGTGAGCTAAACGCGAATCGAGATATAAATATCGCACCCGTGCTAACATCCGCTCATATTAAAAGTTGAAAGTAAGTGCAACTGCACAAGCACAAAGTAAATTGATGCTCGTCAGATTAGTGCAACTGAAGACCTTGCAGCAAGGATTAGGGCTAAAAATGTTGCACCAAACACAACATAAAGGATCTGAAGGGATTCTGTATGGAGGAATGGTTTCAGATCCCTTGCCATGTATTATACAACCTCATCAGGCATTATAGAAGACTCAGAGCTTTTATCTTGGCAAAGGGAGGTAGCACAAAGAATTGACTAAAAGGGTGCCAATCATTGTGGCACACATATATTTAACAAATATTCTTTTTTTTTTTTTTTATAAACCTGTGTTGTGTTTGCAATTGTTTGATATCCATGAGAGCAGAATATTTTTGTGTATTGACACCTTGGTAAATATGAGCAAAAAGGCTGTGAAAAATGTATTGTTTACAGTTTTGATCTTTTATTAAAAAAAATACACAAAAATACTTTGCTCTCATAGATATCAAAAAATTGCAAAAACAACACAAGGTTATCCAAAAAAAACTAATAAAAAATATTTGTTGAATATATGTGTGGCACAACTATTGGCACTCCTATGAATTCATATGAGAAAATTATATTTGAAGTTTATTCCTAATGATATTTTAAAATTTTAAGTACTCCTGGGTGACTGGAAATTGTTCAACCATGACTTCCTGTTTCACTGGGGTATAATATGAGGTAAGTCCCTTAGTCATTCATTGCAATGTGTAAGACCAAGGAATATAGCTGTGATGTGCGGCAAAAGGTTGTTGAACTTCACAAAATGGGAAGTGGCAATAAGAAAATAGAAAAAGCATTGAAAATTAAATGCCCATTTTCACTATCAGGGCAATAATTAAGAAGTTCCAGTAAACTGTAAATGTTATGAATCAATCTGGAAGTGGACATGTGCCTATATTGTCTCAACTTACTGTTTAGAGGATGGTTCAAGTGACCAACATATCTCCATAGAGCACAGCTGAATAATTGCAGAGGTTAGTTGCATCTTGGGGGCAGAAAGTGTCCAAAATTACAATCCTAAATCACCACAAATTGTTTGGAAGGGTTTCAAGAAAAAAGCCTCTACTCTCATCCAAAAACAAACTCAAGCATCTTCAGTTTGCCAGGCACTACTGGAACTTCAAAACGGATCTGGTTCTATGGTTATATGAAATCAAAATATAGGTTTTTGGCCATAAACACCAGAGGTAATTTTGGCACACACAGAGAGGTAGCCATATAGAAAAGTACCTCATGCCCACGGTTAAATATGGTGGTGGCTCTTTAATGTTTTGGGGCTGTTTATCTGCCAGAGGACCTGGACATTTTGTTAGGATACATGGCATCATATATTAAATGAACACTTGACAGCCTCTTCCAGAATGCTTAAAATGGGCCGTGGTTAGATCTTTCAGCAGAACAATGATCCAAAACATATTCAAAATCAACAGGTTTACTGACCACAAAATCAAGATCCAGCCATGCCCATCCCAGTCCCCTGACTTAAACCCCATAGAAAACCTGTGGAGTGAACTGAAGAGGAGAGTCCACCAGCGTCAACCTCGAAATTTGAAAGATCTGGAGAGATTCTGTATGGAGGAATGGTCTCAGATCCCTTGCCATGTATTCTTCAACCTCATAAGGCATTATAGGAGAAGACTCAGAGCTGTTTTCTTGGCAAAGTGAGGTAGCACAAAGTATTGGCTAAAAGGGTGCCAATAATTGTGCCACACATATATTTAACAAAGATCTATTTATTTATTTTTTATAAAACTGTGTTACGTTTGCAATGGTTTGATTTCCATGAGAGCAGAGATTTTTGTGTATTTTTTTAACAAAAGATCAAAAGGTTAAGCAATAAAGACACTTTTTCACAGCCTTCTTTTCTCATATTTACCAAGGGTGACAATATTAGTGGAAGACATTGTACGATAATGAGGCATTAATGTAAAGAGAGAGACATATGATTAGGAGGTCTGCTATTTCTGCAGACTCAACCTATTTTTATGGGCATGTTCCTGAGAACATTAATCCGCTAAACTGACTATTTCATATTGAAAAATAAACATAAACAAGTTATTTCAAACACATTTTATATTCTGCAGTTACTATAACAAGTAATTGGGAGCACATTAAAGGGATAGTAAACACCTTGAGATTTGTGTATAAACGGCCAGATTAGGAGTGAAGCGCAAATTAACGCTCCCGCTTGTGTGTTAATTTGCTAGAAGTAATATGTTTATGCTCGCCTTATGACTTGAAAGTAAACTGTTTTTGCTCTAGCGGTAACCCGAGTGCAAAAATCTTAAGTTAGAATATTGCATGCGCTTACGTATTTCCCCATAGAAGTCAATGAAGTCCAATGCACTTATGTATATGTCTATATATGTATACATATGTATTTATCTGTTTATATGTGTATATATGTCTGTAAATACATATATACACATACAAATACATAAATAAATCTGATACCTCATATTTTTTAACCTTTATAACTTTTGTGTGCAATTGCCTTTAAAGTAATTTTATAAGATAGTTGTGTTATGAGTGTTACTATACTCTGTAATGTATTTTTTTATGTCTTTTGTGCAACTTTTATCTTTATCAAAACAGAACTCTGAAGTTGTAGTAATGATTCTAGTGTAAATCGCGATTGTGCTCATGTGATCGTGTTTACTATCAACTCATCATATGAGCAGTCAGCCTGATGAGCGCAAACCTTCGCAATATATTCCATATCGTTCAGGGGCAAACGTTTGCGCGTCACTCGTAATCTAGCTCAAAATGTTTTGTTATGAGCAATGAAATACCCTTGCAATATATTTGCCCCCTTTTCATGTAATTTAGCTCTGGTGGAAATGAAGCATTTTCTAATTCTATTGTCAGGTTAATCTGTGCTTTGAATACATCATTGTATCTAGCATTGATTCATTGTTTTATGTGCCTTTAAGGCACAATAATCTTTCATTAAAACATAATGAGATTTTATATTATAATGTATATTCGAAAACCTTAATTTAGCGCATATCGACTTTCACTCGCACACAAACATTTCACTTTCAACTTGTAATACGAGCACTAACCTGTGTGCGGTGTTTACACGCAAGTGTTTACACGCAAGTGTTAAATAGTGCGCCACTTGTAATCTGGCCCACATTTGGTAATATAAATATAATATTTGCAACTGATAACACTTTACAATAAAGTATATTAGTAGTTATTAACCATAAACTCAAAGAGTAATCTCTCTGTTGTTCAAATCTCTTTGTAATGTTCAAAAGATCTCTCGTGTTCAATTGCTCTCTCTCTGCAGATCAACTCTGTCGCTGCTGCTCATCTCTTTTCTCACAAACCGCCCACCCCCACTACCTATCAGACACCACCAAAAAGGCTTGCAGACTTCTCCTGCTGGCTATTACACATGTCCAGCACAGCAGCATGCAGAGAACTGTAGTTCTCAGGCTGCAGAGCTGCTAACAACTGCAGATATTGCATAACGTAGCTCTCTGATTGGCATAAAAATAATACCAGTGTGAATGTTGCACGTATATACGATAAAAACAGTCATGAGGAAAAAAATGGGACGTTTTGGTGTCCCATCAAAAAGTTCTGGGGAAAAATAAACAGTGTGTTATAAAATGTGACAACCCAGTTAAAAACAAGATGTCTGGTTACTCTACATGTTTGTTTGTTTTTCTAAAACATATTTCTTTTTTTCATTACAATGTTTTTGAGATATACTGAATTACATACTGTATTAATTAAAAAATTAAATATGTTTAAAGGAACATTAAAGGCAATTTGTTATTTATGCATCAGAAATTATTTATTGGATTGCAAACTATTTTCATATAAAACATGATTTAAAACTGTAATGTTGTTAGAAAAATATGCATGGCTTTGCAGTCCCAAGACACACCCCTTGAAATGCATCTTACATAGGAAAAAATGGCAAAATAAATAATGAAAATAATTGTTTTAATTTTGTATATTTAAAAACATTTTTAGGTGCATAACATTTTGAGATTAATATCCATTGGAGTTTTTTTTTCCTTCTACAAGAAAACACAAGTAAACCAACCATTTTCTTCTTTTTTTTTTTTTTATAAAGAGGATCACATGTTTAACATGCATGCTTTCATGATATAAGATGAGGGAAAGAATATATAAAGGTTTCTTTATGTAAGGGGCCCATGGCGTTCAACAGTGCCTGGACGCTGTATGCTTCAATCTTCAAGTGAAGAAAGCAAATCCTTCTGATGATACACCAGATGCTGAAAGGTCTGTGCTTGGTTAGCAACCTCTGCAAATACCTGCGCACAAATTATCCTGGTGCCATGTGTATGTGTTTAGATTTTATTTCTAGGGAATTTCTTAAACAAAAGTATGTATGCAGATTTAGATATTTAAACATTTAAAACTCTTGTTGTAAATGTAGTATTATTTTTTTCTAAGCAGTAGGCTAGACAGTTTGATAATTTTGCTGTCTCCATGTGCAAGTCCAGATTTACACAGAGAAACTATACATTGTTTTCTTTAGCATTAAGTTATGTTTTCATCAGATATCTTTTCTACCATATTTTAGTTTTTTGAGAAAGAAATTATGTAATGATTGTAAGTTCCCACAGGAATAGGGCCCTTAGTTCCTCCTGTATTTGATAAATTGTGTCCTTTTTTCTTAAAAATATTGTATCACCTTTGTAGTTTTATCTTTTGTTCACATGCACAGTGCTGCGAAATCTGTTGGCGATTCATAAAGTATAAAAATAAACAATAATAATGTCATAATTTAAAAAAAATTAAATATTAAATAATTTATTTTTAACAAATTCAATAATTGTATTAAATATTCACCTGTATAAATTCCCTAGTTCCTCTAAATATTCTAAGACGAGTTTAATATGTATTTATAATGCTAGATGTGGCTTCGACACACTACTAAGAATATATAATTTTTTTCTATATTTGCTGAACATAAAAAAAAAAACCACAAAGGACTTAATGTACTGAGCAGCGCTGACTGCTGCTTCTTACACTTTGCGCCGCCCCTGAGTTGACAAATATAAATCACCCCGATCACGTTAGTTCGGGGTGGTTGAGAGGCCTTTCTCTTTCACAAATTGTCATGCAAGAGAAAGGGGGTTACATTGCAGAGTACAGACTAAAGTGAGTGTGTCATGAAACATCCGGAGAGCAGACGTGCAGTTCGATGCAAAGCCGTTCAACGCAAAGTCATGCGGACAGACTCTAAAGTCGGAAACATTGTCCGCACCCGACAGTACAATTGGGGCCCAAAAATACCCCATGTTCTCATGTCTCCTGATTACATAGATACCAAAAATGTATTTGGCTAGCATATATTTGCAACATATCATTGATGTCACCCTGGGGGGGGGGGGGGGGCAATATTGTGTTCTTAGTTCTATAATTTCTTAACTGGTTCAGATACACTAGTTTGTGCAGATTAATTTCCTTTTTTGTTTATTTGTTTTTTTCCTGGTGATTTATGCAACAACCTATAAGGACTCATTTTGCAGAAAAATGTAGAAGGCTAGAAATGGCTCTTGAACAGTTATATTATCGCTGGTGCCCATTGAAAGTATAAAATTAACATTTATTTTGTTAAACAATCTATAAAAAATGTAGAATAAAAAAACTTTGTTAATGCAACAGTTTAAAAAAAAAAGTGCATGCTGATATTGGCACATAAAAATATATTATATCAAAATGGCTGGAACATTTTGTCACAGAAGATACAGAGGGGCAGATTTAACAAAGTCTGTCCGACATGATACGCTGTAGCGTGTATCATGTCCGACAGACATCGCTAAATGTCGAAAGCATATGCTGTTGGCATTTAACATTGCACAAGCAGACTCACGACCAATCGGCCGCTAGCAGGGGGTGTCAATCAACCTGATCGTATCTGATCGGGTTGATTGCTGTCTGCCGCTCAGAGGTGGCGGATCCAGTAAAGGCTGTGACACACTGCAAGATATGCTGCACGAGGCGAAGCAGCTTCTGAAGTTCAAATATTTCATCTCTGAGCGCTCATCTACGCGACCTGACACAGCAGAGTGCTCAGAGATGAAAAGGCAGGACACACTGAGCACGCACAGCAGCATCTACACGCTGCACGCCGCTCCGCTTGTAGTGTGTCACAGCCTTTAAGGAGCAGCGGTCTTAAGACTGCTGCTTCTTAACTGCTGTTTCCGGTGAGCCTGAAGGCTTGCGCAGAAACAGGGACATCAGGGGCTTTTCAGCCCTTGATAAATCTGCCCTTTATTCCAGAAAATGCAAAAAAAAAGCTTTTGCAATGGAACAACAACTGTAGTGGAACAACGTTATTTTTCTCAGATGGGACCATCTCATACAATAGCAGGTTGTCAAAAAAAACATTTCAGTAAGTCAGTCTATAATCAGACAAAATCCAGGATCTGTAGGTTCATCAAGTGTCAAGTCTTTGAATTAATTGGTTGGATTTAAGAACAATCAGCCTTGATTTGGTATAGTCTGAAATACACATATTATGTTTATGAAAATCTATTTCAAATATCAGGAAATGGGGAGGAACCAACTACCCTCATTTATGTTGAAACACACTTAAACATCAAAGGTTGAAGCTGCCCTTAATTTGCAAGATGGATTTTTATATGCCCACTCCTCTACCCAGGACAAGCATAAAAGTCATTTGTGAATAGATATTTTAACAAATAAAAACAGGAGTAAGTAGTAGAAAATTGGGTCCATCACCCATACTTATTAGCCCCTTTGATAAGTCAACAAGCAAATTTTCTCACTCAAAAAATGACTGGAAGTCTCATGCGTAGTATCCATAAAGGGGACACAAGTGACATGATTTGCTGTACCATACGCTGTTGGCATTTAACATTGCACAAGCATTGCTAGTGATCAAGCCTTGAATTTGATTGCTTGATTGGTCAACTAGTGCTGTCCCAGAGAGATTTATCTGATAAAGTTATTAGTACCTTGATTCAAGTCAGGAAACCAGTCACTACGCATATTTTTCATGAGGTTTGGAAAACCCTTTGATATTGGTGTGCTAATTGGGATACCATTGTAATTCCTGCAGGATCGTTTGGAGAAAGGCTTGTCAGCTAGTTCTTGTAAGGGTCAGATTTCAGCCCTATTTCATAAAAAGATTGCCAAGTCTCCTAATATCAGAATTAGACCATATTTTTAAAAAAAAAATTCTCCTCTATGGAATCTTATCTGGCCCTTCTGTTCCTATGCATGGTTTAGAGATTGAGCGTTTAGGTTTATTTTATATTATTCTTTCCTGATTTTCATTGGTACAAGGTTGGTCTTCACACTAACTATTCCTTACTTCCCTAGGTGGTATTTTCAGATACTGTCAAAAAAAATATTATAGTTCCTTTATGTTTACCTCCTAGGAATTCTAAAGAGTGACTTCACAACTTGGATGTTGTGAGAACTTTTCAATTATATATTTAAACCACAGAGTATTTTAGACTCTTCATTTCTGATTGTCCATTTTTTCTGGATCTTGCAGGGTTAGAAGCTGTGTCAGTTACCTTAGCCTCTTGGCTTAAGTCCTTAATTTGTATGCATTCTTAGCTGCAGAGAAGTCTCCCCGAGTGTATTACTGTTCATTCCTCTAGATCAGTTGTCACTTTTTGGGCCTTCTTTAATGAAGCCTCCGTGAAATTTAAGGCAACTACTTTTTCAATTTTTTTTTCACATTAATGTTTATTCTTTTTCTGAGGCTGCTTTTGGCAGGAAAGAACTACAGGCTGTAGTGCCTGTTCGGTAATATACCTGCCTTAACTATTTTCTCCCCCCTATTATATGGTGGTCTTGTGGATCTCACAAATGGGATGTCTTGTGGACTCTCACCATTTGATAAAAGAAAATGTATGCTTACCTGATAAATTACTTTCTTTCATGATGGTGATAATCCATAAGCCCTGTCATATCTGTTTATGTTATCTCATTAGAATCAATGCTTTGTAATTAACACTCATGGATATAAATAGCACCTTATCAGTAGGGTTAGCGTTCAAAGTTTTCTATATAACACACTCGCATAAAATAAAGGAAAAAATTGGGCTGCAAGCTTCAAATGCTGCTGCAGGTAAAAAGACTCACCCAGACCAAACAAGGAGCTGGCCCACACTCAAACTACCAACACTCAGCAACTGGTAGTAAACACAAAATATATCCATTAATGTCAATGTAGATGTTTCTTGCTATTACCTCTTGTTAAAGGGACATAAAAAAAGAAATGCAAAAATAACATATTCAAATGTGTTACTAGTGCAGTGTTGCTCTTGAGCCTACCAATGTATGCTTTTCAACAAAGGATGCCAAGAATACAAAGTATGTATAATAGAAGTAAACTGGAAAGTGTGTTAAAACGGCATACTCTGTCTATCTGATTCATGAAAGTTTAATTTTGACTTTCATGTCCCTTTGAGTTTACAACTGAAATACAGTCTAGCTCAAAATGGGTGATTTAAGAGTGCAAGGTGCAAACTAGAGAGACAACCATACACTGTGACAGATCCACTCATCTCACCTGTGCTGTTATATCATCTACTCTTATAAATGGGAGATGGAGCTTTTACATCTCTTACAAGCTCACTTTTTGAAACTTGAGTGGCGGCTGAATAAAAGCATTTGAGGATGTGTCCGGGCAGTACAGAGGACAACGACAAGCTACAGAACAACACGTAGGTCAACAGCTTGACCAGTATTTGTCTTTAGAGACTGGGAGAACAAATGTGCACAGGGAGATATGGGTCACTCTGGAGTGTTTGGAGGATACTTCTCTACAGACCAGACCAGAGGGGCATATGACTGCCTACAGGGGATCAGAGCTATTTCTACTTTTTTTATATGCGGGGCAGGATAAAGTTTGCTGAGCTCACCATTTGGACTCTATCGTTTTATTATGCAGAAGTCTTTTTACTTTGATTGCTGTAAGTGCTTGGAGTCTTTTTATAATACTTTCTGCACTTACTGGGCAGCAATGTCCCTACTACTCACTACCCCTTTGTCCATTATGAGAGTTGGAGTAGCTTAAAGTCATGACCAGTACTGAGCATTTGCCCCAGATGCTGACTATAATCTTGCTTAAAGGGACACCAAACCCAAATTTTTTCTTTTGTGATTCAGATAGAGGGGCATATGACTGCCTACAGGGGATCAGAGCTATTTCTACTTTTTTTATATGCGGGGCAGGATAAAGTTTGCTGAGCTCACCATTTGGACTCTATCGTTTTATTATGCAGAAGTCTTTTTACTTTGATTGCTGTAAGTGCTTGGAGTCTTTTTATAATACTTTCTGCACTTACTGGGCAGCAATGTCCCTACTACTCACTACCCCTTTGTCCATTATGAGAGTTGGAGTAGCTTAAAGTCATGACCAGTACTGAGCATTTGCCCCAGATGCTGACTATAATCTTGCTTAAAGGGACACCAAACCCAAATTTTTTCTTTTGTGATTCAGATAGAGCATGAAATTTTAAGCAACTTTTTTATTTACTCCTATTATCAAATTTTCTTTATTCTCTTGGTATCTAAGTTTAGATGCCGGCCCATTTTTGGGTTGTCCTTACTGATTGGTGGATAAATTCATCCACCAATAAAAAAGTGCTGTCCAGAGTCTGAACCAAAAAAAAAGCTTAGATGCCTTCTTTTTCAAATAAAGATAGCAAGAGAACAAAGAAAAATTGATAATAGGAGTAAACTAGAAAGTTGCTTAAAATTGCATGCTCTATCTGAATCATGGAAGAAAAAAATTGGGTTCAGTGTCCCTTTAATATTCTTGCTTCCATTTGTAAGAGATTCGAGTGATGCTTTTAACATAGGCAACATATAACCCCTAATATTGCTAAATAGGACACTGCAAATTACTTTGGGAGTCTATCTCTATAAGTAAAGTGGGAAAATCATGCCTTTGAAGCTCTCTATATACATATAACACTTTACTTTTTTGCTATAAGTCATGACCAGTACTGAACGTTTGCCTCAAAGGCTGACTATAACCTTGCTAAATGCTAAGAAATTTGAGTTACGCTTGTAACAAAGGCAATATATAACCCTTTATATTTTTATTCTGCACCAGCATATGCTGTCGGCATTTATCGATGTGCGGCGGACATGATCCGCAATTTCGGATCATGTCCGCTCGCACATTAATAAATAGGCCCCTTTATGTTCTATATAGCTATTTTTTTAGATCATATTTTACAAGATAGAAAAACAAGGTTTATATTTTTAGATGATTTATATAGATTATTCCAGAAAACATGAGGCCTATTTATCAAATGCGACAGTGCGGATCAGGTCTGACAGACATTGCTGAATGCGGAGAGCAATACGCTCTCTGTATTCAGCATTGCACCAGCAGCTCACAAGAGCTGCTGGTGCAATGCCGCCCCCTGCAGACTCGCAGCCAATCGTCCGCCAGCAGGGGGTGTCAATCAACCCGATCGTACTCAATTGAGTTGAATTGTGGCAATCTCTGTCCGCCTGCTCAGAGCAGGCGGACAGGTTATGGAGCAGCGATCTTTAGACCACTGCTTCATAACGGCTGTTCGGAGCTTGATAAATGGGCCTCTATGGGTGTGCTTGCTTTTCATGTAATGGTTGTGATATATGTATCATGTAAGCTGTATTTTTTGCTGTCTGTAAGTGAACCCTTAAACCTCAGGGGTGTGTGGTGTATTATGTTAGTGATTATTCCGTTTACATCAAACTACCACCAGCTCTTTGATCAGAGGAGCCATTTAAATGTGAGTGCACTTAACAAGAGTAGCAAACGTACAGTACATTTGCCCCTGAAATA
>NC_069506.1:202727859-202790359 GCF_027579735.1 Bombina bombina | reverse complement strand
GGTTGCCACTGGAGTCCTCTTCCACTCCTCCATGACGACATCACAGAGCTGGTGGATGTTAGAGACCTTGCGCTCACCCACTGTAAGGAACTCAATGGGTTAATTTTGGATTGCAACTGCAGATTAATAGGTTCTGGTATAACCTTTAAATTATGGATATGTATCACTTCAACGGAAATTACTACTATAGATTTTAGTAGTTTTAATACAGTGGATGTGAAATTTTGCTACGTTTCTAAAGGTTAAATATTCCCAACCATATGTTGGCAAGAGGAATATAGTAGTAACAGAGTTAAACTCTGAATTGCTGCAATAGATATGTGACACTTTTAGGCAGAACGATATACAAGTGTATCAACTCCGTTTGTAGCTGAGCTGTGTGTTACGTCACTGGATAGGCTTGGCTAGACAGTGAATCAGAATATGGAGGCGGAGCCTCTGTCCGTTTTCGGAATAAACTTCAGGTAGAAATATATATACAGCTTAAGCATAAGTGAATATACATCCGGTAGGTATTGTCCACAATGTGATCAGTACTGATTGAGTTCTGTTTGCAGAGATGTTCGTAGCCGTTGCAACTATGCTGCAGAGTAACGCTGACAGGTGTTGTGTCTCCTCTCAGTATCAGAAGCTGTTGCCGACCAGTCTCCAGGAAAATTAAGTTGTAATCCAGGAATAGAAGTGAGTGATTTCGCTCTGTAGTTCTTCTAGCTGAAACAGGGTTGATAGTTGTTGCTAGCAGAATGCTAGGAATGTAGGGAAAGTCCCAACAAGGAGAAAATTACCCGTAGGTAGGAGCTTAGGATTCAGTGTCTAGTATACAGGAAACTAATCAAAATACTAAGCACCTGTAGGAAGGTGCTGAACAGATTTAAAGGGAAGTGGGAGGGACTAAGAATGGCAAGTAAATCCTGACATGCAATCCTGAAACCCACCTACCGTTTAAGGATGCCCCACAGATGCTCAATAGGGTTTAGGTCTGGAGACATGCCTGGCCAGTCCATCACCTTTACCCTCAGCTTCTTTAGCAAGGAAGTGGTCATCTTTGAGGTGTGTTTGGGGTCGTTATCATGTTGGAATACTGCCCTGCGGCCCAGTCTCTGAAGGGAGGGGATCATGCTCTGCTTCAGTATGTCACAGTACATGTTGGCATTCATGGTTCCCTCAATGAACTGTAGCTCCCCAGTGCCGGCAGCATTCATGCAGGCTCAGACCATGACACTCCCACCACCATGCTTGACTGTAGGCAAGACACACTTGTCTTTGTACTCCTCACCTGGTTGCCGCCACACACGCTTGACACCATCTGAACCAAATAAGTTTACATTGGTCTCATCGGACCACAGGACATGGTTCCAGTAATCCATGTCCTTAGTCTGCTTGTCTTCAGCAAACTGTTTGCAGACTTTCTTGTGCATCATCTTTAGAAGAGGTTTCCTTCTGGTACGACAGCCATGCAGACCAATTTGATGCAGTGTGGCGTATGGTCTGAGCACTGACAGGCTGACCCCCTCCACCCCTTTAACCTCTGCAGCAATGCTGGCAGCACCCATACGTCTATTCCCCAAAGACAATCTCTGGATATGACAATGAGCATGTGGCGAAGCTTGTTGTGAGTGGAACCTGTCCTGTGAAACCGCTGTATCATGGTGTCTTGCCCACCATGCTGCAGCTCAGTTTCAGGGTCTTGGTAATCTTCTTATAGCCTAGGCCATCTTTATGCAGAGCAATAATTCTTTTTTTCAGATCCTCAGAGAGTTCTTTGCTATGAGGTGCTATGTTGAACTTTCAGTGACCAGTATAAGAGAGTGTGAGCGATAACACCAAATTTAACACACCTGCTCCTCATTAACACCTGAGACCTTGTAACAATAACGAGTCACATGACACCGGGGAGGGAAAATGGCCAATTGGGCCCAATTTGGATATTTCTAGTTAGGGGTGTACTCACTTTTGTTTGACAACGGTTTAGACATTAATGGCTGTGTGTTGAGTTATTTTGAGGAGACAGCAAATTTACACTGTTATACAGGCAGTACACTCACTACTTTACATTGTAGCAAACAAATGTGAGGGGTGAACTCACTTTTGTGAGATACTGTATAGATATACATGCACACACAATATATGGTCAGTCAAATTAAATGTATCATCTTTTGCATTCTTTATTCTTTAGAAAGCATTATACTTGGAACGCTTGGCTTAAAGATACAGTAAATTCAGAATTAAACTTTTATGAATCAGATTCAACATGTAATCTTAAACATCTCTCCAATTAATGTCTATTATCAATTTGCTTTGTTCCTTTGGCATCATTTTTTAAAAAGTAGATTTAAATAGGCTCATAGGGGACTCAGGAGCAAATATATATTATTGTAAACACTGCTGCTATAGAGTGCTAAAAGCACATACACACTCCTGTCCTCCTTTAAACCTACCTAGTTTTATTTTGCAACAAAGGATACCAAGAGAACAAAGCAAATGTGATAATAAAAGTAAAATGGAATGTTATTTAAAAATGCATGTTCTATCTGAATCATGAAAGTGTGATTTTTACTTTACAGTCCCTTGATTTCTGCTTCACAGATCATAATTCTAAACATAAATGGACATTTTAAATCTAACATTAAAGCTAATTTTTGTGAAGTGACAAAAGTACATAAAATCCAACAATAGAATTGGACCACATCATTAATTCAATTAATTTGCCATAATATAATCCAGTGTTATAAAATCTTCTCAATAAAGACAGTAAATGGATGCACATACTAAAGCAGAAGGCTCTTGCTCCCTCGAGAGCTTTATTCATACAGAACCATGTTTATATTGCACATCTTCCCATGCACTGAATCCATGAAATTAAAGACAGTTGAGTATATGAGGCTGCCATAAAATGTTCTATCAATTAGAACTGTAGACAGAATTTCCGGTTGTGGTGGACCACGGTGCAAAGAATCCCTCTGGCAATGCAGCGTTTTACATAAGGGAGAGTGGATAATATTTTACTCTATGCTCTCTTACATTTCTGTTAATATTACACTTTTTAATGTTTTTATATTGTTTTATTCTAATCTGAACAATGGGGGGTCCCATTGTTCTTAGTAACCTAATATCTTTTATTATTCTCTTAAAAATATAAATTGTATCTTTGTACTATGAGAATTATAAATTGTGTTCTAACAAAATGAAATATAATCTTCATCTTAAATAAAATAACAATCTAATAGATTCTCCAGATCTATATTTACATTAACCCACATATAGTGTCTTGTGCCTTCTATTACTAAATCCTAATGATTGTATTTATCTCTACAGACATGACTAGACTCTCACATAAATATCATCTTTCTACCACCCAGACACAACAGGGATCTGGAACACTCTTGATCCCAAAGCCCAATTCAGTTGTCCCTTGGGTTATTAATGTGATTAGTATAGTGAAACAGCAGGAAAATCCAAACATGTAACTGGGTATGTGTGTGTAAATGTATACCCAGACGTCAATCCACCTGTATCACATGCTATTTATATATGTATCTGTTTGAAATTGATATTCACATAATGTATATGTGTGTATGTCATCTGCCAACCTCCATGTCCCCATTACCATATCTAATTTCCAATACATTTCACTGCACTGGTGTATTTGTTTCTTCTTTGTAATGATCTATGTATGCTTTCTTTTTTTTTTTTTCATGTATTTGAAAGTGACTTTTTTTTTTTAACATAAAAGCATTTTATTTTTACTTAAAAAATAATTTCTCTGATTTCTTTACTGGTCCTGTCTAAAAAAAAATAGTATCCCCTAATTTGAAAAATGTTGAATCCTTAGAAACAGTATCGCATTGCTATCCATAGAGATTGTCACTCCTAGAATTTAACCCACAGACTGGGTATGAAGGTTAAAGTAAGCAATCTACAAGCCTGCTTCTGAAATAAACTATGCCTATGCTACCAACCAAATATCAAGCAAACTTAACAATTTTTTTTTTTCAGTTTAAAGTTTGATGTGTTCATTGACTTTGTGAGGTTATAGTTATTTATTATTCAAATGATATCTTTGTAAATCATATCATATCTTCTTATATTGTTTGAGTTTATAACTTTTCTGCATACCTAAAGTATTTTATACCTCCAAATTGTGGATAAAGTCATGAAAATAAAAAACAAAACAAAAAATCAAAAACAATGTAAAATCCTGGGTTAAAAATGTAACATTACCAATAACTTCCAGCAGCAACATAATTAGGTATATTTGGTATCTGAAGTTAAGAAGCAGGAGGGAAATAAATCATTGGGATGTTAAAGAGAGAAGAAAAATAGGAGGCAGTCAAAGGTCATGCAAAGGAATCAGTCCAAAAAGAAGCTTCCAGAATGCATTGAAAATCTAGAAGAGTGGAATGGTAAGACGTCAAGGTCAAACACTGACAATCAGGGTACAGCATAAGTCCAAGCTGAAGTACAAAAAATTATAATTCAGGAAAGGCAGAAATTTAAAGTGGAGGTAAAAACACACAATAAATGGATGGAAAGTTAAAGGGACATTCTAGTAAAAAATAAACTTTCTTTTCAATGGCATGAAGAGTCCACAAATTCATTCAAATACTAGTGGGAATTAAACTCCTGGCCACCAGGTGGAGGCACAGAACACCCCAGCAAAGCCTTAAGTATCCTACCATTACCCACAATCCCCAGTCATTCTTTGCCTGCGTAACATTGTAGGTGATATGCGAAGGTGTCTGAAGAAATCAAGTTGTTAATCCTTTAATGGGTACTTTTCCCTGCAAGCAAGAATTGGGTTTATGCTGTGTCCATGTAATTCTCTTTAGTAAGAGTAATGGCGGCTTTTAGCAGTTGGAAGATGACGAGGTGGTCTTTGCTTACATTTCAACAGTTTTGCTACCTCTATATAAAAAAAACAGGGTTGGTTACTCTGTTTTTTCTTTATCTACAGGTCTATGTCAGTGAGGATTCTGTCACACCTGTTTGCTGTACCTGTCCTACAGCAAATCCACAGGTAAGTGCTTTTACCTTCTAGGTGAGAAGGATGCAGCACTAAGGAGTTCCTTGTTCTGAGAGAAAAAAAAGGATACTTAGAGACAAGGTGGATCCTTATGGGACTGAATATCCCTTTTAAAGTTTGGGGATTTATTGGGCAGCAGTTCAGGGCACTGTTCTGTCGTGTGAAGGCTTTTTTTATTTTGGGTATGGGGATTTGTTTGCAAAAGTTTACCTTTTATTTAGTTTGGTAATATCTCTTTAAGAAAGTTGTTGGACCTCACCTTACTTTTGAATTTGTGATCATGTGACCTCTCTGTGCTGAACAGTTTGTTTCTAGCCGGCTGTTTGGAAGTCGGATTTTCTAGGAGACATACCAGAATTTCTGGCATTAGATCGTTTTTCCTGCCTATCACTTCTCTCTGATGTTTGCAGTTTTCTAGGATCTGCAGTTTAAACAGGATTTATCTGCTGGTGTAGATTGGATTCCTGGTTACCGGTTGGGTGAGTCTCTCCAGCATGGCTGGGGTGTAGAGGTGCCGGTTTTAATAATTATTTATCTATGCTTAGAATTTTATTCTAATTTTTTATATTGAAATTAGAATATGAGTATAAGGGAAATAAAGGGCTATTTTATTTACTATGGAAGCTGTTCCCAAGCTTTCTCTGTCATTTGATAAATGTTTTTATTGTGCAGATGCCCAGGTTATACCTCCTGTGCAATTTTGTTCCCCTTGCCTTAATAAGGTTTTATTATCTAAGGATAAGGATTCCTTATCTGAGCCTTCTTTTTCACAGGATAATGCTGTTCAGGGGTTGTCTCAGCCTTCTTCTAACATGTCCCAGTCTTTGACAGATTTACACGCAGTGCCCTGCGGTTTATCTCTGTCAGTCTCTGGGAGTGTTTGTTTGCCTAAAGATTTTTCTGCGCAGTTGACTTCTGCAGTTTCTGCAGCCCTAAGTGCTTTACCTAGTTCTGGTAAAAGGAAGAGGAAATCTAAAAACATTTCTATGGGTTCTGATTCCGCCAAGACTGATTTGGTTAATCTTTCTCAGTTATCTAGCAAGGATCATTCCTCTACAGCTTCTGAGGGTGAGATTTCTGATTCAGATTCTGCAGTTCCTATTAACAAAACAAAAGAGAACACTCCGCGCTATTAAAAATATACCCCCAAAAAACAATCATCATGTATATTGGCCACAGATAACAGCACAGTCTCAACAGTGGTGGATGCGGTCTGCTATCTCAGTATATATATACACACACACCAATACCTCCGTTCGCAGCCACCAGTCTCTGAAGATGAATGTCCGATAATCTCAGATCTTTGTCCCAGATTTAAACTGGAGCATCTCCGTTTATTTTTGAAGAAGGTTTTAGCTATTTTGGATGACTCTGAAACTTTTGCAGAGGCTCCTAAAAAGGCTAATAAACTGAATAGAGTTTTTTATGTCAAACCTAAATCTGTGGAGGTTTTTCCTGTTCCAGATCACATGTCTGACATTATATCTCAGGAATGGGAGAAGCCAGTGTTCCTTTTAACTCGTCTCCTGTGTTTAAAAAGATGTTTCCTGTGGCTGATTCAGTGCGAGATCTGAGGCGATATATCTACCTTAGCCAAGAGAACTACTATTCCTCTCGAGGATAGTTCCCCTTTTAGAGACTCTATGAATAAGAAGCTAGAGGGTTATTTAAGAAAGATGTTTCTTCATCAGGGTTTGCAGTGGCAACCAGTTGCTGGGATTGAGACAGTTGCTGGTGCAGCCTCTTTTTAGTGTGACTCTTTGATCTAATTTCAGAGTAAACTACTATAGAGGAGATCCAGGATAGAATCAAGGCTCTAAATCTGGCTAATATTTTTATCTGTGATGCCAGTATGCAAGTTGTTAGGCTGGGAGCAAAGATTTCTAGTTTTGCGATACTAGCCTGCAGAGCCCTTTGGTTGAAATCTTGGTCTGTGGATGTGACTTTTAAATCCAAGCTTCTGTCTCTACCTTTTAAGGGTAAGACTTTATTTGGTCCTGGTATGGCAGAGATCATTTCCATGGTTACTGGTGGAAAGGGAGTTTTTTTACCACAGGATAAGAAAAATAGACCCAAGGGTAATCAGACTTCTAATTTTCGTTCCTTTCATAACTTCAAGCGACAGAGATCTTCCTCATCTTCTAAATCTTAGCAAGCCAAGGCTTCTTTAGAGAGCTAGCCAGCGCTGGAACAAGGGTAAGCAAGCCAGAAAGCCTTCCACTGAGGCTAAGTCAGCATGAAGGGGCCGCCCCCGATCCAGTTCTGGATCAGGTAGGGGACAGGCTTTCCGTTTTTCAGCAGGCTTGGATTCACGACATTCCAGATCCTTGGGCAGTGGATGTAGTCTCCCAGGGATACAGGATAGGATTCAAGTCTTTTCCCCCCAGGGACAGATTCCTATTATCAAGATTATCTGTAAACCAGGTGTAGAGAGAGGCCTTCTTAAACTGCGTAAGGGATTTGTCCTCTCTGGGGGTGATTATCCCAGTTCCTCTAGCAGAACAGGGACAGGGATTTTATTTAAATCTTTTTGTAGTTCACAAAAAGGAGGGAACCTTTTGACCCATTCTAGACTTAAAGTCTCTCAACATGTATCTCTAAAGATTATTCATTCTATTATACCTGTAGTTCAGGAGGGTGAGTTTATGACCACTGTAGACCTAAAGGATGCATATCTTCATGTGCCTATCCACAGGGAACATTTCAAGTTCCTGAGGTTCGCTTTTTTGGATCATCATTTCCAAATTGTAGCCCTGCCTTTCGGCCACGCCACTGCTCCTCGAATCTTTACGAAGGTTCTAGAGGCTCTTTTGGTTGTGGCCAGATCTCTAGGGATTACAGTGGCTCCTTACCTAGATGATATCTTGGTCCAGGTGCCATCTTTTCAGTTATCAATTCAAGCTTCTGGAGGCTTATCATTCTCTTCAGTCCTCTGTTCGTCCATCGGTGGCTGTATGCATGGAAGTAATTGGTCTCATGGTGGCATCCATGGACATTATTCCGTTTGCTCACTTCCATCTGAGACCTCTGCAGTTATGTATGCTCAATCAATGAAATGGAGACCACTCAGATCTCTTTCAGAGAATAGTTTTAGACTCTCAGACAAGGATGTCTCTGTCTTGGGGATCTCCCAGGACTTTTTGTCTCAGGGCACTTGTTTCCTGAGACCTTCTTGGGAGATTGTGACCACGGATGCCAGCCTGTTAGGCGTGGGAGCAGTTTGGGGGTCCCTAAGAGCTCAGGGATTTTGGACTCAGGAGGAGTCTGCCCTCCTTATAAATATCCTAGAATTGAGAACAATTCTCAATGCTCTATCAGCTTGGCCTCAACTGAGTTTAGTCCAGTTTATCAGATTTCAATTGGACAACATCACTTCGGTGGCGTATATCAACCACCAAGGAGGAACTTGGAGCTTGTTAGCTATGAAGGAGGTTACTCACATTCTTTAGTGGGCAGAGTCTCACAATTGTCATCTCTCTGCCATTCATATCATGGGGTGGACAACTGGGAAGCGGATTATCTGAGCAGGCAGACGTTTTATCCAGGGGAATGGGCTCTCCATCCGGAAGTTTTTTCGATGTTAACCCTCAAGTGGGGAGTTCCGGAGCTGGATCTGATGGCATCTCGTCCAAACGCCAAGCTTCCAAGATATGGAGCAAGATTAAGAGATCCTCAACCAGCTCTGGTAGACGCCCTGGCAGTGCCATGGGATTTCGGTCTGTTTCCTCCAGTTGCCCACCTTCCTCGGGTGATAGCCCGTATCAAACAGGAGCAGGCTTCTGTGATTCTAATAGCTCCAGCGTGGTCTCGCACAACTTGGTTTGCGGACCTAGTGAAGATGCCATCATTTCCCCCCGTGGAAATTGACTCTGAGGAAGTATCTTCTACTTCAGGGTCCCTTTCTCCATCCGAACATAGTCTTTCTGAAGCTGACTGCTTGGGGATTGAACGCTTAGAGGCTTACTTATCAAGCCGTCAACTTACTTGCATTCGACAGCACCAATACGCTCGCCTAGCATCGCCTAACATCGTGGCCACGGACCTGAATACGTTCTCCATATTTAACAAAAAAGCTGTCAAAAAGCTGCGCACCACGTACGGATAGGATGCAAGCTAAATCCTATTGGCTGATTGCAACAGCCAATAGGATTTTTTCAACCTTAATTCCGATTGGCTGATAGAATTCTATCAGCCAATCGGAATCTAAGGGACGCCATCTTGGATGACGTCATTTAAAGGAAGCTTCATTCCGAAGAAGACGTCGTAAGAAGAGGGTGCTCCGCATCAGATGTCTTGAAGATGGAGCCGGTCCGCGCCGGATGGATGAAGATAGAAGATGCCGTCTGGTTGAAGACTTCTGTGGGCTTGGATGAAGACTTTGGCCGCTTGGACGAAGACTTCTGCCGGCTTCGATGAGGACTTCTGCTGCTTCGTTGAGGATGGATGTCGGCTCTACAGAAACTGTAAGTGGATCTTCGGGGGTTAGTGTTAGGATTTTTTAAGGGTTTATCGGGTGGGTGTTTATCGGGTGGGTTTTATTTTTAGATTAGGGTTTGGGCAGCAATAGAGCTAAATGCCCCTTTAAGGGCAATGCCCATACAAATGCCCTTTTAAGGGCAATGGGGAGCTTATTTTTTTTAGATTAGGTTTTTATTTGGGGGGTTGGTTGTGTGGGTGGTGGGTTTTACTGTTGGGGGGGTATTTGTATTTTTTATTTACAGGTAAAAGAGCTAATTTCTTTGTCGCAACGCCCCGCAAAAGGCCCTTTTAAGGGCCATTGGTAGTTTATTGTAGGTTAGGGTTTTTTATTTGGGGGGGGGGGCTTTTTTATTTTCATAGGGCTCTTAGATTAGGTGTAATTAGTTTAAATATTTGATAATTTATTTTTTATTTTGTGCAACTTAGTATTTATTTATTTTTGTAACTTAGTGTTTGTTATTTTTTGTAACTTAGTTGTTAGTTTTTTGTAACTTTGTAATTTTTAAGTGTAGATTTAAATTATTTGAGTAGGGTTAGGTGTTTAAATATATAATATAGTTAATTTAATTTGTAGTTTAATGTAGTTTTAGTATAACAGTTAGGGTAGATTAATTATTAGTTTAATATAGTTTAATGTAATTTTAGTATAATAGTTAGGGTAGGTTAATTAGTAGTTTAATATAGTTTAATTTAAATCTAAAGGTAAGTTTAAATTTATTATAAGAGGGATGAGTTAATATTTAATGTAAAGTTAAGTGTTTGTTAGGTTTAAGGAATTTAATAGGTTAATTTAGTTTATGGCGATGTGGGGGGCTGGCGGGGGTAAGTGCTAGTGATGTGGGAGGCCAGGGGTTTAGGGGTTAATACATTTATTTAATTGCAGCGGGATCCAGGAGCGGCAGAATAGGGGTTAATAACTTTATGTAGGTGTCGGACGGTAGATTAGGGGTTAATAAGTATAATGTAGGTGGCGGCGGTGGTGGGGCAGTAGATTAGGAGTTAATAAGTATAATGTAGGTGGCAGCTGTGTCGGTGCGGTAGATTAGGGGTTAATAAGTATAATGTAGGTGGCAGCGGTATCGGGGTGGTAGATTAGAGGTTAATAAGTATAATGTAGGTGGCGGCGGTGGCGGGCGGCAGATTAGGAGTTAATAAGTATAATGTAGGTGGCGGCGATGTCGGGGCGGCAGATTAGGGGTGTTTAGACTCGGGGTACATGTTAGGGTGTTAGGTGTAAATATAACTTTTATTCTCCCATAGGAATCAATGGGATATCGGGCAGCAGCAAACATGAGCTTTCACTGCTTTCAGACTCCCATTGATTCCTATGGCATACGCCGCCTCCAGGATGGTGGATTGAAAACCAGGTATGCTGGGCCGGAATAGTGGCGAGCGTACCTGTTAAATATTAGTTAACTAGCAAAAGTAGTCAGATATTCCCGAATTTGCATTCGGAACATCTGTAATGACGTAAGCATTGATCTGTGTCGGACTGAGACCGGTAGATCGTATGTTACGTCACAGATTTCAACTTTTGCCAGTCTGTAGGCTTTGATAACTAAGGGGAATCAGGCTCTCCACAATTACGCTGTGGAATTCCAGCATATTTGCGGTTGATGGCTTGATAAGTAGGCCTCTTAGCCTTTTCTGTGAAGGTTATTAAGACTAAGATTTATTATAAGGTATGGCGTAAATACCTTCATTGTTGTGGATCTAGGGGTTTGCAGAATATGAATTGGACATTATTGTTACACATAAACGGGTAGATTACGAGTTATGCACGCTATAAGGAAATTAACGAACACAACAAAAGTTGCGTTATTTAACCCCCTATAGTGCAGCCATTACAAGTTTTTAAAAACCTGGTTTGTGAGTGCAATATGGTGCTTTTAAGCTCCATATCGCACAAAAAACAAGCGCTGTTTTGACGCGGTCATGCACGCTTTCCCCATAGACATCAATGGGGAGAGCAGGTCAGAAAAAAGTCTAACACCTGAGATCGCAGAAAGAAAAGCTTTGTAACGCAGCCCCATTGATATCTATAGGGAAAATAAAAGTTACGTTTAAACCTAACACCCTGGCATAAACCCTGAGTCTAAACACCCCTAATCTGCCCCCACCGACATCGCCGGCTCCTACATAATGTTATTAACCCCTAATCTGCCGCCCCGATATTGCCGCCACCTAAATAAAACTATTAAACCCTATTCTGCCACTCCCGATATCGCTGCCACTATACTAAAGTTATTAACCCCTATTCCCCAGCACCCCAACATCGCCCACACTATAATAAATCTATTAACCCCTATTCCGCCGCTCCTCGACATCACCACAACTAAATAAAGCTATTAACCCCTAAACCTCTGGCCTCCCACATCACTACCACTAAATAAATTTATTAACCCCTAAACAAAAATCTAAATTAAACTATTAACCCCTACACCTAAACCTAACGTAAACCTAACCCTAACTGTAACCCTAACCCTAACGTAACCCTAACTCTAACGCCCCCTAACTTTAACATAATTACAATAAAGCTAAATTAAACTTACAATTATTAACTAAATAATACCTATTTAAAACTAAATACATACTTACCTGTGAAATAAAACCTAAGATAGCTACAATATAACTATTAGTTATATTGTTGCTAGCTTAGGTTTTATTTTTATTTCACAGGTAAGTTTGTATTTATTTTAACTAAGTAGGCTAGTTAGTAAATAGTTATTAACTATTTAATAACTACCTAGTTAAAATAAATACAAACTTACCTGGGAAATAAAACCTAAGCTACCTGACACTAAAACCTAAAATTACAACAAATAAAAAAACACTAAAATCACACAAAAAAAACAATTTGTGGGCCCTTAAAAGTGCCTTTTGTAGGGCATTGCCCTAAAGTTAACAGCTCTTTTGCTACAAAAAAACTCACCCCTAACAGTATACAAACCACCCCCAAAACAGACAAAAAAATAAAGTTAAACCTAATCTACCCATTGCCATGAAAAGGGCAAAAATACATTACACAAAATAACAAACAAATTATCAAAAATAATAAAAATTAAGCCTATTCTAATACCCATTAAAAAAACACCCCAAAATAAAAAACCTAATCTAGAATAAACTACCAAAGGCCCTTAAAAAAAAGATCTTTTACCTTTTTAAAAAATACAAACCCCCACTAACATTACAAACCCCCACCTCCCCCAAAAACACAAAATAAAAAAAAAACTATCTAAAAAACCTAAGCTTACCATTGCCCTAAAAAGGGTATTTGGATGGGCATTGCCCTTAAAAGGGCATTTAGCTCTTTTGCTGCCCAAACCCTAATCTAAAATAAAAACCCACCCAAAAAAAACCTTAAAAAAAGCCTAACACTATGATCCACTTACAGTTTTTGAAGTCCCGCCTGAACGATCTTCATTCAGGCGGCGAGAAGTCTTCATCCAGGCGGCCTCTTCAATCTTCATCCCGACTGTGAAGTCCTCATCCAAGTGGCAAGAAGTCTTCATCCAGGCAGCCTCTTCAATCTTCATCAAGGCGGCATCTTCTATCTTGATCCCAGCAGCGCGGAGCGGGTCCATCCTGAAGACATCCGGCACAAAGCATCCTCTTAATACGGTCGCCGCAGTACATAGAGCCTTCAATACAAGGTACGCAATTCAAAATGGCGTCCCTTGCATTCCTTTTGACTGAAAAATTTGAATCAGCCAAAAGGAATTAGAGCTGCTAAAATCCTATTATTTTTTTTCAAATCAGCCAATAGGATTTAAGCAGCTCCCGTTCTATTGGATGAGCAATGCCCATCCAAATGCCCTTTTCAGGGCAATAGGTAGCTTAGTTTTTTTTAGAGTTAGGTTTTTTAGTTTGGGGGGTTGGTTGGGTGGTGGGTTTTACTGTTGGGGGTTCTTTGTATTATTTTTTTTTACAGGTAAAAGAGCTGTTTAACTTAGGGCAATGCTCTACAAAAGGTTATTTTGGGTGGGCTTTTTTATTTTGATAGGGCTATTAGATTACGTGTAATTCTTTTTTATTTTGGATAATTTCGTTTGTTATTTTTCGTTATTTAGTGTTTGTTATTTTTTTTAATTTAGTCTTTTTTTTATTTTTTGTAATTAGATACTTTGAGTGGTGATAAGATTTTTTAATGTGTAGTTTAGTTTAATTTAATTGGTAGTTAGTTTAATTTTAGTTTAATAATTATATTAGTTTAATTGTTAGTTTAAACTTAGTTTTTTTAATTTAACAGGTAAGTTTTAATTTAACCCCTTAATGACCGGACCATTTTTCAATTTTCTTACCCTTAATGACAATGGCTATTTTTACATTTCTGCAGTGTTTGTGTTTAGCTGTAATTTCCCTCTTACTCATTTACTGTACCCACACATATTATATACCGTTTTTCTCGCCATTAAATGGACTTTCTAAGGATACCATTATTTTCATCATATCTTATAATTTCCTATAAAAAAAATATAAAATATGAGGAAAAAATTGAAAAAAACACACTTTTTCTAACTTTGACCCCCAAAATCTGTTACACATCTACAATCACCAAAAAACACCTATGCTAAATAGTTTCTAAATTTTGTCCTGAGTTTAGAAATACCCAATGTTTACATGTTCTTTACTTTTTTTGCAAGTTATAGGGCCATAAATACAAGTAGCACTTTGCTATTTCCAAACAACTTTTTTTCAAAATTAGCGCTAGTTACATTGGAACCCTGATATCTGTCAGGAATACCTGAATATCCCTTGACATGTATATATTTTTTTTTAGAAGACAACCCAAAGTATTGATCTAGGCCCATTTTGGTATATTTCATGCCACCATTTCACCGCCAAATGTCATCAAATAAAAAAAAAGTTCACTTTTTCACAAATTTTGTCACAAACTTTAGGTTTCCCACTGAAATTATTTACAAACAGCTTCTGCAATTAAGGCACAAATGGTTGTAAATGCTTCTTTGGGATCCCCTTTGTTCAGAAATAGCAGACTTATATGGCTTTGGGGTTGCTTTTTGGTAAGTAGAAGGCCGCTAAATGCTGCTGCGCACCACACGTAAATTATGCCCAGCAGTTAAGGGGTTAAATTAGGTAGCTTGTAGGGAGCTTGCAGGGTTAATTTTAGCTTTAGGGTAGAGATCAGCCTCCCACCTGACACATCCCACCCCCTGATCCCTCCCAAACAGTTCTCTTCCCTCCCCCACCCCACAATTGTCCCCGCCATCTTAAGTACTGGCAGAAAGTCTGCCAGTACTAAATAAAAGGAGTTTTTCTTTTTTTTTAATAAAAAAAAAATAAAATGTTTTAGCTGTGATGGACTCCTGCCTTAGCCCCAACCTCCATGATCCCCCCCCCAGCTCTCTAACCCTCTCCCCTACCTAATTGCCGCCATCTTGGGTACTGGCAGCTGTCTGCCAGTACCCAATTTGCCCCCCAAAAAAGTGTTTTTTTTTATCTTTTATTGCCAGTTTAAATTTTTCTGTAGTGTAGCAGCCCCCCACAATACCCCAACCCCCTCCCCCTCCCAGATCCTCATATATTTTTTTTTTCCCCCCTCTTCCCTCCTCATTGGTGTCAGTGTGGGTAGCTAATCGCGCGCGCGCACGCGCACCCGCACGCGCATGCGCGCCCCCGCACGCTCCCGGCACCCGGCGTGCACATTGCACTTACAGGAGCCGGATGCCGGGTAGCGATGGGCCGCCCACCCGCCTCCCTGTTGCGCTCCCACCCACCAACGAACCGGCACCATCGCTACCGGTGCAGAGAGGGCCACAGAGTGGCTCTCTCTGCATCGGAGTCTTCTGAAAGGGTATTGCAGGATGCCTCCATATGGAGGCATCACTGCAATACCCTGAGAGCTGCTGGAAGCGATTGCGATCGCTTCCAGCACTCTCTTAGACAACTGACGTACCAGGTACGTCTATTGTCATTAACTGTAAGTTAATGCATGACGTACCTGGTACGTCAGTTGTCATTAAGGGGTTAATATAAGATAGGGAAATTGTAATTTTAATCTAAAGTTAGGGGGCGTTAGATTTAGGGGTTACTAGTTTAATTTAGTTTATTGCAATGTGGGGGGCTTTTGGTTTAGGGGTTAATAGTTTATTTTAATATATTTCGTTGTGGGGGCTTGCGGTTTAGGGGTTAATAGGTTTATTTTAGTGGCGGCGGTGTAGGTTTTAAAAACTTAAGTATAGTAGGGGCAGAAGGCAGATTAGGGGTGTATAATATTTAAAAAGTGTTTGCAATGCGGGAGGGCAGCGGTTTAGAGGTTAATAACTTTATGATAGTGGAGACGATATCGGGGAGCGGCGGAATAGGGGTTAATAATTATTTTTAGTGGCGGCAATGTCGGGAGCAGCAGATTAGGGGTTAATAAATTAAATATAGTATTTGCGATGTGGGAGGGCCTCGGTTTAGGGGTTAATAGGTAGTTTATGGGTGTTTAGTGCACTTTGTAGCAGTTTAGTTATGAGTTTCATGTTACAGATTTGTAGCGTAAAACTCATAACTACTGCTTTTAAATGGCGTTATGGATCTTGTCCTTTTAGGCTGTAATGCCGTTTTTTTGCCAGAACGCAAAACTTGTAATACCAGCGCTATGGGAATCCTATTAAAAAACGTCATTTTTAAGATTGCGGTACTGACATTGCGTTACAGGCTAAAAGGCTTGCGCTACACCTATACCGACAAGACTCGTAATAGCTGCGTTTATTTTTTAACACTGAAAATACCATATTTTCAGCGTTAAAAAGATGAACGCACAGACTTGTAATCTAGCTGACAGTTTTTTAATGGTCTTATGCTGATATTAATGAATTTTGAGACATTAAAGAGTTAATGTGTAGATCACCTAGTCCCATTATATAAGAAGGCATCAGGTGTATCACCTTCAGTCTATGAGGAAGCACCACTAGAGGGGGCGAAACGCGTCAGACGTTTTTGGCCGTGTTCTGTTCTTACTTTTTTAATACGATGGAATAAATATTGTTCTTTTGATCTACTGCTGTGCTGCTGGACATTTGTTACTATGTTTGGTTAGAATCAAGCCTGTGTTTAGGTCAATTGCTCCTCCTTGGAGTCTTAATCTGGTTCTTAAAGTTCTGCAGCAGGCTCCATTTGAGCCTATGGCCTCTATTTAACAAAGGTCTTACGGACCTGATCCGACAGTGTGGATCAGGTCCGCAAGACCTCACTGAATGCGGAGAGCAATACGCTCTCGTATTCAGCATTGCACCAGCAGCTCACAAGAGCTGCTGGTGCAACGCCACCCCCTGCTGACTCGCGGCCAATCGGCCGCCAGCAGGGAGGTGTCAATCAACCCGATCGTACTCGATCGGGTTGAATTCCGCCGATGTCTGTCCGCCTGCTCAGAGCAGGCGGACAGGGTTATGGAGCAGTGGTCTTTGTGACCGCTGCTTCATAACTGCTGTTTCTGGCGAGCCTGCAGGCTCACCAGAAACACAGGGCATTAAGCTCCATTCGGAGCTTGATAGAAAGGCCCCTATGTATTCTGTTGATATTAAGTTACTGTCCTGGAAGGTTTTGTTTCTTCTTGTGTATCCCGTACTTCCATTCTGTGGACTCTAGCTTTGGTATTGGTTCCCAGAAGTAATTGAATGGATTTGTGGACTCTCCATGCCATTGGAAAGAAAAGACAATTTATACTATAATTATTTTCTTTCCATGACCGCCCTTATTTTAAGACGGATTTTTGTCATTTTTCTAAACCTCAGGCACCTCTATACCCTTTATGTTTTCGTCTCTTTCCATAATTCCTCGGCTGAATGACTGGGAAGAGTGGGTAATGGGAGGATACTTGAAGCTTTGCTGGGGTGTTCTTTGCCTCCACCTGGTGGCCAGGAGTTGAATTCCCACTAGTAATTGAATAGATTTGTGGACTCTCCATGCTAGGAAAATAATTTATCAGGTAAGTATAAACTATGTTTTCATGATTCAGATAGAGCATGTAATTTTAAACAACTTTCTAATTTACTTTTATTATCAATTTTGCTTTGTTCTCTTGGTATTCTTAGTTGAAAGCTAAACCTAGGTAGGCTCATATGCTAATTTCTTAGCTCTTGAAGGCCGCCTCATATCTGAATGCATTTTGACAGTTTTTCACAACTAGAGGGCGTTAGTTCATGTGTGGCATATAGATAACATTGTGCTCATGCACGCAGAGTTACTTATGAAAGGCACTGATTGGCTAAAATGCAAGTCTGTCAAAAGAACTGAAATAAGGGGGCAGTCTGCAGAGGCTTAGATACAAGGTAATAACAGAGGTAAAATGTGTATTATTATAACTGTCTTGGTTACGCAAAACTGTGGAATGGGTAATAAAGAGATTATCTATCTTTTTAAACAATAATAATTATGATGTAGACTTTCCCTTTAACACCTTAACATAGAAAAAGTGTTCCCAAAGCAATAAAAATGTCACAAAAGTTGTCAAACTATGTTGCATTAACAACCACCTAGAACTTGCTTGTGTCTTACAAAGAAACAGATTTTGAATTGATGGCAGGTAAAGGAATGTGAAACCCAATTTTCTTTTAATGATTGGGTTAGAGCAGGAATTTTTAAACAACTATCTAATTTACTTATATTTTTTTTGTTCGCTTAGTATCTTTTGTTGAAAAGCAGGTATGTAAGCTCAGGAGTGTGCACATTTCTGGAGCCCTATATGGCAGCAGTTTTGCAACAATGTTATCCATTTGCATACAAAGAGAGAAGCACTCTACCAGGAACGAACAGCTCAGTAGGTTGTTCTATGGTGAGTTACCACCTAGGAGCAGACTCTTTTAGTCCAGTTGTGCTTTTCATAGAGGAAAACTTTCCTGAAGTATATCAGTCTGATCCTGCCAAGTAAGGTCAGTCCAAGCCCGAAATACCAGGCAATTCTCCTCCGAACAAGAAACATGACAACCTTAGACGATTGTTTCAGCCTCCTATGGGCCTCGTCAGTGTGGTGCAGCCATATTCCTCTAAGTACACTGGGCAAAGAGTCCACGTCTGGTTTCCCCCATCACCCTTAGGGAGACCTCCCCAGGGTCATAATACAAATGCATACAAAGAGAGAAGCGCTCTACCAGGAACAAACAACAACTCAGTAGTTTGTTCTATGGCGAGTTACGACCTAGGAGCAGCTTCTTTTAGCCCAGTTGTGCTTTTTGCAAAGAAAAACTTTCCTGAATTATATCAGTCTGATAAGGTCAGTCCAGCCCCGAAATACCAGGCAATGCTCCCTAGAACAAGAAACATGACAACCACAGACGATCGTTTTGGACTTCTGTAGGCCTCTTCAGTGAGGTGAAGCCATATTCCTCTAAGCACAGTAGGCAAGGATGCAAGAGCACTAGATGGCAGCACTAATTCCTGCCCTGTAGTACCCAGATATCTACCTGTCTGGGCACTACATGACATGCATGCTCCTGAGCTAATTATCTCTTCAACAAAGAATACAATGGGAACAAAGCAGATTTGATAAAAATATAAGTAAATTGGAAACTTTTTAAAAATTATATATATCTAAAGAAAATGTTTTGGTTTGATATTTCTTTAAGAACCATAGGCCCACGTCTGCCCACATGTCCTATAACGTTAAAGCTTAATTAGTTTGTAGGCTAGCCTTATGTTTATCCCAGGCAAGTCCCGCACAATCTTGGTCTTTACAACCTTGAATGGAAGTTTATTCCATGAATTACATATATTTTCTGTGAAGTGCTTCTGAAAATGACTATTGCTTGCATCAATACTTTTACTGAATAACAGGGAATAAAAAATATGCCAAAAACAAACAGATGGCTTGAGGTATAGCAAATATTATGTGCACATGCCAGCAAGGCAATAGATTGTGAGGGTTTTCTCAAAAAAGATCAAAGTTTATGTTGTTTTCCTTTGCTTAAGTAGTTATCAATGACTATTTACAGGCCTATGTTCACAACATACATAATAAAACAATGTAAATTGACTTATTAATAACTTTTTCAGCCATGGCTGGTGATTGGCAAATACTTGAATATGCCACACCTAATTGATTCCTCAACCATTTTCTCAAGTGGGTCATGAGGTATGTGTTAAACCCCTTTTGTGAATTAAACACATCGGGGCATATTTATCAAGGTCTGGCGGACCTGATCCGACACTGCGGATCAGGTCCGCCAGACCTTGCCGTATTCAGCATTGCACCAGCAGCTCACAAGAGCTGCTGGTGCAACGCCGCCCCCTGCAGACTCGTGGCCAATGGGCCGCCAGCAGGGGGGTGTCAATCAACCCGATCGTACTCGATCGGGTTGATTTCCGTCGATGTCTGTCCGCCTGCTCAGAGCAGGCGGACAGGTTATGGAGCAGCGGTCTTTGTGACCGCTGCTTCATGACTGCTGTTTCAGGGGAGTCTGCAGGCTCGCCAGAAACACGGGGCATCAAGCTCCATAAGGAGCTTGATACATATGCCCCATTAGGTCAGATTACAAGTGATGTGCTATTTTTGGCGTGCAAACACCAGCAGAAGTAAACTTTTAATGCAATAAGTAAAATGTTTGAGTGCGAGCGAAAGCCACTATACGCTAACCTCAAGACTTATTGCGACCTCACTAACTTCTTCCCATAGACTTCCATGGAGAGTGCCAACTGGAAATAAACTAACATTTATTGTTCATATGTATATATACATTACCGTCCTTTCAATTCAAATACCTTGTCATTTAAAATATACCTTTTAAAGGGACAATCTAGACCCAATACATAATTTGATACCAGAGAAGCATCCTGCAACTGGTCCCACATTTATAAGCTTGTAAGAAGTATGTGAAACATTTAAATATTCATTGTTTGTTAGGAAAATGTAGTGTTTAATGCAACTTTAATTTGATCCCTAACCCATTACACAACGTCTTTAGTTGCGCTAAATTTAGTTTGCTCTCGGTCACGTTTACTTTCACCTTGTAATATGAGAGCAAGTAAATGCGGGCACAATCATTGTAATATTATGTGAGCTAATGTTGGTGCGCCACTTGTAATCCTGCCAATAGTAAGCAAAGAACAGAGAAGCAAGATTTTTTTTTTTTTTTAAGCATTCATTAAAATATTCCTTTAGTGTCAGAATTTAAGTTCTCACTCACTTCCTGGCTTCAGTACATGCATAATAATAATATTTATTTAGTGTTTAATGCAACTTTATTTTAGCCCTAATCCTTTATGCAAGGTCCGCAGTTGATGAGCGCAAATTTAGTTTGTGCTTGTACGGATGCATTTACTTTCAACTTGTAACGCGCCCAAGTAAACGTGGGTTCAATAATTTTAATATCATGCGCACTAACGCACATTAAAATATCCTTTTAGTATCAGAATTTAAGTTCTCACTCTGATGTGAAAAAGCGTGGAAATTCACGGCTTCAGTACTTGCATAATAATAATAATAATAATCAGAGACGTGAAAAATACATAAAATATGGGTACCACCTATTCAAAACCGTGCATTACTACAGAAATAATATGTTTATGTTGTCATGTACATAATATTTCTCAACCAAATAATTATGTTTGTGCATTTTTTCAGAATTTGGCAATTATTAAAGAAACAAATGCCGAATATGGCTGCAGGCAGCAGCATTCAGCTATTTTCGGCAACAGATTTTTAAGGGGACAGTCTAGTCAAAATTACAAGTTTCATGATTCAGATAGGGCAGGCAAATGTAAACAACTTTCCAGTTTACTTTTATTATCAAATTTGCTTTGTTCTCTTGGTATCCTTTGTTGAAAGCTAAACCTAGGTAGACTCATATGCCACTTTCAAAGCCCTTGAAGGCTGCCTCTTATCTCAGTGCATTTCATGTGTGTCATATAGATAACATTATGACCACTCCCGTGTAGTTATTTATAAGTCAGCATTCTTTGGTTAAATTGCAAATTTGTCAAACAACTCAGAGAAGGGGTCAGTCTGCAGAGGCTTAGATACAAGGTAATCACTGAGGTAAAAAGTATAACAGTGTTGGTTTTACAAAACTAGGTAATGGGTATTTACAAGCTTAAAATATTATTTACCCTAAGAAAAAAATCTAAACAAATTACAAACTTGCATGTTTTTTTGTGTGTGCAAAGATACAAGCTTTTGCATGATGTTCACACAAATATAAAAATGTTTGCATTTTTCTCATGCATAGCACCAAGTTTAATATTGGTGTACAGAGTGTCTGCATGAATAAATTGCAGGTCCTGTTGATTTGCTGCATTTCTTTATGAAAGCATATGTATATATACATGAGTTGACCTATACGGGCTCATATTGTGGCATAATATATGTGCGTTCTCAGTGCATTTTTTTTATAACTGGTTTGATGCACATGACAAAGATGCCTCATCATTGGCATTGTGACCTGTGTGTGCATGACAAAGCATCCTCATCATGCATGGAGATCACTGATGGCCTATTGGGCGGCACTCTAAAGCCATCAATGGGAGTGCCAGCAACATTATTGCAAAAGTGATAATGTTACAAAGGGGCAGGACATTATAGCTGGCAAGGGAGCTGGATCGGGGGAACGATTTAAATGCCTCAATCTCAGCTCCCTTACTAGTTACAGATCATATGATCAAGACCCCTCATTTAAAAGAGAATAGCCTGCTCCATTAAATGGTAGGGGTCTTGAAAAGTACCAAGCTCCCCATACAAAGAAAGTGTCAAACGTTACATTTGGTTTTTCACTTAACTATAGCTTTAGGGATAAAGAATACAAAATAGAAAATGTGTTTAGACCCACAATAAAGTTTTTGTTATAGTGGACAGGTCCCATTGTAAGAAAAATGTAAATTTTGTCTGAATAGCCAGATGATCACTGTGTTGACAGTGATCACCTGGCACAAAGGGCACCTCTAGTATTTAATCACAACTCCCAATAGCCTGTATGAGCCCAACATGCAACTTTAAATACCATTGATAACCATTTAGTAAGGTGATCACAGTATCAGCAATGTGTCACCTGGCTATTTCCATTGTTTACTAAAATCATTACAAAAATTGTTGGAGCCTTCTCATCTGCAATGAAATATAAATGTTGTATATTCTGAATCTGCTGGTCCTGCTGAAAAATAATTATATATAATTTATGTAGGTCAATCACTGAAATGTGACTTACAATGATGTTTAAATGTAAGCAGTAAAAACTCAAAATCAGCTTAGCACAGGGGTGCAAACAAGGTTTAGCAATGAAGGGGTTAATTTTACCAACAATCTGTATTCCTCCCCCCAAAAAATATAAATAAAAATAAATAAAAACAAAGAAAGAAAAACTGAAGTAATTGTCAGTTGAAAAGGTCCTTAGTAAGAAGATGCATTGTGGTGAATGCAAACTTTAAATTTTATAGTTGCAGTCAAAATATATTGAATTTGGATATTTCCTAATTTTTTTTGCATCCAAGAGATTAATCTCTGTAATTTTTGTAACCATGTTGCTACAGTATCTCACAAAGCGAGTACACCCCTCACATTTTTGTAACTATTTTATTTTATCTTTTCATGTGACAACACTGAAAAAATGACACTTTGCTACAATGTAAAGTAGTGAGTGTACAGCATGTATAACAGTCTAAATTTGCTGTCCCCTCAAAATAACTCAACACACAGCAATTAATGTCTAAACCGTTGGCAAAAGGTGAGTACAACCCGAAGTGGAAATGTCCAAATTGGGCCCAAAGTGTCAATATTTTGTGTGGCCACCATTATTTTCCACCACTGCCTTAAAGGGCCATAATACCCAAATGTTTAAACACTTGAAAGTGATGCAGCATAGCTGTAAAAAGCTGATTAGAAAATATCACTTGAACATCTCTATGTAAAAAAGAAAGATATTTTACCTCAAAAGTTCCTCAGTAGCCACCTCCCATTGTAAAGGATTTCTAAGCAGCATTTTAGTGTGTTTGTCCTGGGACATCTGAAGGGACTAGCATTGTGCACTCTCATATTATTTCACCAATCAGGTAAAGGAAGCTTACTATGAAATCTCATGAGAGTTAAGTCAAATCTCATGAGATTACAGTAAGAGTTCATGACCTCAGCACTGCTGATGCTGATTGGCTGCTGTTCATTTCTTCATTTTTTTAAATTTGTTTACCTGCAGCTGGGAGCAGCTGAGTATACCTTTTTACACAGAACTTACTCTGCTGAGCTGAGGAAATTGTGAGTTAAAATATCTTCCTTTTTTACATAGAGATGCTCAGGTGATATTTTCCTGACAGCTTTTTACAGTTATACTGCATCAGTTTCAAGTGATTTAGCATATGAGTATTATGTCCCTTTAACTCTCTTGGGCATGGAGTTCACCAGAGCTTCACAGGTTGGCACTGGAGTCCTCTTCCACTCCTCCATGACGATATCTCGAAGCTGGTGGATGTTAGAGACTTTGCGCTCCCCCACCTTCCTTTTGAGGATGCCCCACAGATGCTCAATAGGGTTTAGGTCTGGAGATATGCTTGGCCAGTCCACCCCCTTTACCTTCAGCTACTTTAGCAAGAAAGTGGTCATCTTGAAGGTGTGTTTGGGGTCGTTATGATGTTGGAATACTGCCCTGCTGTTAAGTCTTCGAAGGGAAGGAATCATGCACTGCTTCAGTATGTCACAGTACATGTTGGCATTCATTGTTCCCTCAATGAACTGCAGCTCCCAGTGCCGATAGCACTCATGCAGGCCCAGACCATGACACTCCCACCACCATGCTTGACTGTAGGCAAGACACACTTGTCTTTGCACTCCTCACCTGGTTGCCACCACACGCTTGACACCATCTGAACCAAATAAGTTTATCTTGGTCTTATTGGACCACAGGACATGGTTCCTGTAATCCATGTCATTAGTCTGCTTGTCTTCAGCAAACTGTTTATTGTGCATCATCTTTAGAAGAGGCTTCCTTCTGGGACGACAGCCATGCAGACCAATTTGACGCAGTGTGCAGCGTATGGTCTGAGCACTGACAGGCTGACCCCCCCACCCCTTCAACCTCTGCAGCAATGCTGGCAGCACTCATACGTCTACTTACCAAAGACAACCTCTGGATATGACGCTATGCACGTGCACTCAACTTCTTTGGTCGATCATGGCGAGGCCTGTTCTGAGTGGAACCTGTCCTGTGAAACTGCTGTATGGTCTCTCCCAACGTGCTGCAGCTCAGTTTCAGGGTCTTAGCAATCTTCTTATAGCCTAGGCCATCTTTATGTAGAACAACAATTATTTTTTTCATATCCTCAGAGATCTTTGCCATGATGTGCCATGTTGAACTTCCAGTGACCAGTATGAGAAAGTGTGGGAGCGATAACAACAAATTTAACACACCTGCTCCCCATTCCCATCTGAGACCTTGTAACACTAACGAGTCACATGACACCGGGGAGGGAAAAATGGCTAATTGGGCCCAATTTGGACATTTCCACTTAGGGGTGTACTAACTTTTGTTACCAACGGTTTAGACATTAATGGCTGTGTGTTGAGTTATTTTGAGGGGACAGCAAATTTACACTGTTATACAAGCTGTACACTCACTACTTTACATTGTAGCAAAGTGTCATTTCTTCAGTGTTGTCACATGAAAAAGATCTAATAAAATATTTACAAAAATGTGAGGGGTGTACTCACTTTTGTGAGATACTGTATATTATTATTATTATTATCAGGTATTTGTAGAGTGCCAACAGATTTAATATACAGGATAGCTTTTGCAGGGATCAAGTGGGTAGAGGGCCCTGCCGAGAGTTTCACGGTTGTAGTCAGCTCTTATGAAGGCGATCTGCAAACAGCTGGGCTCATAGGCTTACATTATAAGGGTTCAAGGGGAAAGCAATGGAGTTAGGAAAGGTTAGTGTTGGTTGTATGCATCCCTGAATAGTAGAGTTTTTAGGGAGCGCTTGAAGCTGTTAAAGCTAGGGGGAGAGTCTTGTGGAGCGAGGCAGGGAGTTCCACAAGATGGGGGGCAGTCTGGAGAAATCCTGTAGACGGGAATGTGAGGAAGTAACAAGAGAGGAGGAGAGGAGGAGATCCTGAGCTGATCGAAGGGGACGCGAGGTAGAGTATCTGGAGACAAGTTCTGAAATGTAGGGGGAAGCAGTGCAGTTGAGAGCTTTGTATGTCAGAGTGAGGATTTTGTGTTTAATCCTAGAGGCAAGAGGAAGCCAGTGAAGGTATTGGCAGAGAGGCACAGTAGATGAAGATCGAAGATGAGCCTGGCAGAGGCATTCATAATGGATTGTAAAGGAGCTATGCGGCAGCTAGGTAGACCAGAGAGGACAGAGTTGCAATAGTCGAGGCGGGAAAGGATGAGAGAGTGGATTAAAATCTTAGTTGTATCTTGTGTAAGGAAATGACTAATTTTAACGATGTTTTTAAGGTGGAAGCGGCAGGCTTTAGCCAAGGACTGAATGTGAGGAGTGAAGGAAAGATCTGAGTAAAGTGTGACCCCAAGACATCGGGCATGTGGGGTAGGAGTAATTATGGAATTATCAACAGTTATAGAGATTTTGGGGGTGGAGACATTGGAAGAAAGGGGAAAAATAAGTTTTGGAGAGATTTAGCTTAAGGTAGTGAGAGGACATCCAAGATGAGATATGAGAAAGATAGTGGGTGACACGGGTTAGTAAGGAAGGAGGTAGGTCTGGTGGAGAGAGGTAGATTTGGGTGTACAAATACAAATGATATTGAAACCCATGGGACTTTATTAAGGAACCTAATGATGACGTGTAGATTGAAAAGAGACGGAGGACAGAATAAATATATATATATATTTATATTACACACAAGCCAGTAAAAAAAATATCACTATTGCTTACTAAGGGCCAGATTACAAATGGAGCGCTAATTTATAATGCGTCGGCAAATCATCAAATTTTCCCTGTTTGCAGGTGCGCAATAAATAACCAGCCATTACAAGAGGCTGGTTTTTGCTATCACAAGCTCGCAGTAGCAATTATCGCTCAGAAAATTAACCAGAGATCAAATCTCTGGTTCATTTTCAAAAAGTGCCCCAATTGGCCCCAAATTAAAGAGTCTTATTTTTTATGAAAAAAAAAAAAAAGCACAGAGCAGTTTATAGGGGTTAAAAAGTGGTGGGTGTTAGAAAAAAAAAACAGCACTGAAAAGTGCGTTTACATTGAGATCTATGGAAACTGTGTGTTTCCTGTAAATATATATTTATAAATTATCTTCGTTCTCTTGGTATCTTTTGCTGAAGGAGCAGCAATGCACTACTGGAACCAAGCTGAACACATCTGGTGAAGAAATAAAAAGAGGCACCAATCAGCAGCTAACTCCCTGTAATGTATTGCTGCTCCTGAGACTACCTAGGCATGCTTTTCAACTAAGGATTCCAATAGAATGAAGCAAATGATATAATAGAAGTTTAAAATCAAATGTTCTATTTGAATCATTAAATATTTGTTTGTGTTGCATGTCCCTTTAAATTTCCTATTTAAGAACTCATTAAGTGGCAAAAAAATTCAGCACTATCATTGCTGTAACACTTTACAATATTTGTTGCACTTTTCCCATAGAGGTCTATACAATACACACAGTGTTTACCTCAGAATATTCATGTTTGCTTTATCAGTATGTCACCTAAAATGTAGCATCACTATAATGACACATGGTTCGTCTGTCAAAAGGAATAAAACAACAAATTATATCTACAAAATAAAGCACCTGTAAATAAAACAAGGAATCTATCAAGAATTGAGCTGAAGAATAACTTAAAATGAGAACATGTACACTGATTTACGTGCACACTTTGTTTATGGCAAATGATGTATGTGTGTACGGTTTTTCATGATCCCAGTGAGAATGTATGTGGTGGTGGTGGGGATGTAGTGTAATTTTAGCCTGTCTCAGCCCCCTCCTCCTCCTTCCTCTGGCCCTGTGTGATGGTGGCAGGAGGGGACTCTCAGCCTCTCTGTCTGCCTCTTTCTCTCTCCTGCCTTCCTCTCCCCTCCCCCTTTGTACAGTTCACTGAAATGTATTCTGGGAAGCTGAAATAGACACATAGAGAGGCTGCAAATATGGCTGCACCATGAAAAAACAAACAAAATACAATTGCAATCCAGAGAAAGAGGGGCTGTTAAATCAGCCTTCTAGGGGCTGATCACTTCACCAGTGGGCTCTCCAGGAGAAGAGACCCACTAAAAGATCTTGTTTTGTATTTGATTTATATTGTTTGGTGGATCAGGGAAGAGAGGGGAGAGCAAAGAAAGGAAGCAGAGACCAGAAGGGCGAAATATAAAAAGAACAAAAATTAAATCCCCAGTACAACAAAGAGTTTAATGGATAGAAATTATCCAGCCGCTGGCTTTGGTGATCCTTTGGGTGCTGGTTCAGGATGGAGCTACGAAAGAACGGCAAAAGCGAGGTAAGAGGGTGGAGGGGGAATAAAACGACCTAAAAAATTTTTTTTTGCTCTTTTATTATTAGTTCAAAATTGTAATTTTTGCAAGTGTCATAATTTTGGGGTGGTCGAGTGCTTTGATGAGCTTTGTGCTACATGCATGGGTTGCAGACTGCACAGATTTGGCCCTGTGTCTGCCGACCAGAGACACAGAGGAAGGGGGATGGAGAGCAGCACTAAGGACAAATACTTATCTCCCCTTTAGCCCACCTTTTTGTACTGCTTACTGGGGTACACCCGGATTGCACCCAGACATTCCACTCGCAAACAAGAAGCGCCCTCCCGCATGAAATTCCTGGCTGCTTGCTATACAGAGAGAGGGGAGGGAAATCATGAATCCAGCCCTGTCTGCTACAGGCCTGCAGTCTGCAGCAGGGAGCACGTTGCAAGCAGAGGGATTTCCTTCCATTTTGCTTCGTTCTTTGCTGCTTGGGGGATGGGGTTTTGTAACCCAATAAAGAAATAATCACGAAGTTAAAAAACAACAACAATAAAGGGCTGTGTGCGAAAAAAATATATCACTGCATGTGTAAATGCTATTTCCATGTTGCTTCTAGTGGGAGGGTTCTTCTAATTAGCCCCTATTGTTTCTCTTCTAATCTTGCATTTGTGTAAGAAGGAAAAAACCTGGAGGTGTCTGTTTGATTGATTATGTGTGGAGGGGGGGCAGTTAATAGGAATTTTGCTTGTTAGTTTCATTGGTCTGATTCACAAATAGTCGTTTGGGTTTGTTTATTTTTGCATATTCCATTCAAAGGCCAGGTGTTAAGGGGGTGGTTCCCTAGGACCAGGCTCCATCCCCTCATAACTAAATATTAATTACATTGTGAAGCCCAGGATGCTGTTTGGTTTCCTATCAGGCTGTGCAAATGCCGTTTGAAGGGAGCAGTCTTCCTCCCCCTGTCCATTTCTAAGCTGGGGGCTGGTTGGTTGCTGTTCTGCAGGAGGGAAAAAAAAGATGGAAGGCAGCAGCGGGGAAGAGATTTGAGTGAAAGACATTCCTATCTGATCTGAGGTGCTTTCCTTGTGACAATGAACAGATGCTGCAAAGTCCACTACTGTTGCGTTTTTTTTTTGCATTTAGAAATTGTGCTTTAGAAAATGCACAGTAAAAAGGAAGGAGATCGTCTTTGACTACATAATTCCCTCTCTTGCTCATTATCTTCCAGCAAGCTCATTCTTGCAAATTGAGGCCTAATCTAAATGAGAAGCAATCAAGAAACTAGTGCACTGAGCTACTGAATATGCATACTTTTTATTATGATTAGTGCATTGGAAATGTAGAATAATAAACAATTTTACGTGGCTTCTGTAATGAAATTAAATTCTGCTGTAAATACCTAAAAGACAGATCTTAAAAATGTGTTTTTCAGAGTCTGTGTCTGGAAATGTGAACACATTTATCATTTAAAAGAATATCATGCTGTTACTAGTAATAGTTTTACAATGTATTCTTTATTAATGTATTTTTTTGTGTGAAAATAGTCTATGGATGCTAATATTTTGATTGACATCTAAAATTACATTTTTTATGTTTTCTAAACGTAGATTTCATAGTTTGCTTTTATATTTCCACAAAACATGCTTCTTCCTGGATACATTTTGAAATGTCATTAATGTTTGTTCATTTTTTTTTTTTCTAGAAATGCAATTGAATTTGAAAAATCCAACTTTATTTTTTTTAACTTATTTAATTAACACATCTGAGATACAATTTTAAAATATATATATTTATATATTAGTGCATATATATAAATAATCTTACATTCTATGGTAGAGTCATGAGATATTCATTTAGATAAAATAAAACCTCTTTAAGATGTGTGGTTACATTGTGTAGTGAAGTGAAAGAAGATGGTTTATATCAAACAGGTTTGTGGTTGCTAGTGAGCTTATTTTTTGTAATGTTCATTTTGCAAAATTATGTTGTTTTTTTTTTGGGGGGGGGTTATACATACTTTATTTTTATTGTAATTATCTTTACACAATTTATTTACACCTGTTCTTTGTGTGTCAGTGTAGTCCATGCTGGATATTAATAACAGGATTTAGTTTATAATCATTTTAGCCCTTGTTGGGATTTGAAACCTCAACCTTCAAGTCACCCAGGGAGGAGTCTTTTACTGCATTCAACACCTGCAGTAGTTTTCCATTTCTTTTCTAAAATACAAATTCATCAGTATATGTAAAATAAAATACTCTCCATTTCTAAAAGCATTTCTCATCATCTGTAGCCATGTGTTTAACTCCTATGAATAAAATAACCATGTATTTAAATAGTGTAACAAGTGTCCTTCTGTGTTGTTCCTGGGCAGAATGTGGCGTGCTAATTGGTGGCTGTGTGTGTGTAGGGCTTCTGATTGGCTATGGGCTGTATCCTTCTCAGGAACAGCAATGCATTGTGACTCCTGATCTTTTATGTTTAAACCCTTTGTTGGGCAGACCATTTGTGGTGTAATAACATTTTCTAACCAGAAAATGTACTTATTCTTTAAGAATGTCCCTTTAAGTGTTCATTCTACAAGAAGACATCTTTCTAATGTTTTTAATTACTAGCATTCTTCAGTGAAAAACACTTATTTTCTCATGTTCATTGTAATCATAACCAGGATTTGGGAACTATCTTACATTATTATGTAATGTATGTACTATATTCCTTATTTGCTTTTACATCATTTTTTATTTTAAGCAGTTGAGTTTAAAAAAAAAAAAAAAAAAAATCATTTTTCCCTACTATGGATGATAAACAGAACTGGGAACTATGTAACCTTTACATGATTACTAATATGTATATTAGGACCTCTGGTGCATTGCTCTTAGCAAATACGTTTGTTATAATGTAATATTTTCTTCCAAAATAATTTGTTAGTGTCACATTACATTTTTATAGTTTATTGGGATTCTTTGAGAGAGACACGGATGTAGAGGAACACAAAGGCTAGAGTTTCACTTGTATTATTGTTTTTCCATGCACTCTGAAATGACTTCCTGATTCCAAGCGGAAGAGGTTAATCTTGTTCATTTGAACGGTGTATCATCAATAGCATCAGGAAGTATACACAGTCTGTAGCTTAGAAGGCTCTTAAAGGGATATTAAACAATGAGATTGCAATTTAAAATGTTTGTGTAGTTAAAAAACAACAACTTTGTAATATACTTTCATTCTTTATTTTGTCCCCTTTTAATGTAAATTGTTGGTTTTCAAAATTCCACTTAGTTCTACTTCTAAATTTAATTCTAAGGATAATTTTTGCTTTGAATACATTATTATGCATGTATTTACTATTTATTGTCTTTTTAAAATGTCTGACACATTCAGTAAGGAATACTTTGTATGTATAAGATTTAAAAGCTGGCACAATATTATCTACCCCAGAAATTAAATATAACTAGGACTAAAAATACATAATTTCACCCTTTTTATATTGTACTATATTTCACTGTTAAGGACTGTAATCAGTTTTTTAAATTACAATAAAAAATTCTAACACACCATACACACACAATAATTATTACCCCTGTAATATAGCAGTTTATTATTGTATACCTCTTCAGTTTTGTTATAGTCAGATGGAAAATGTGTGTGTATGTATGTACCGTGTGTGTGTATGTGTATATATATATATATATATATATACATTTTAATTTTTTTAAAAAAATTTTTTTGTAATGCTTGTGCGAAGGGAAAAAAGTTGATGTATTTTTTTTATATATATAATTGAAGGGAAATGCACTCCGAACTTACAAAACAGTCAAATGCCCTGGGTGTAGCAAACGCATGAATAAAAAATAGAAAAAAGCACACTCCAAAGGAAACTTTTGTAATGTAATGTCACTTTAATCAGTGAACTGTTTCGGACCTAAAGGAGGGGTAAGTTTACTTGATTGTACACTTATTGGTCTGAGGATGGACTGCTTTAGGTCCGAAAACGTTCACTGATTAAAGTGACATTACAAAAGTTTCCTTTGGAGTGCGCTTTTTTCTATTATATATAGATGTGTATGTGTATATATATATGTGTATGTGTATATATATATGTGTATGTGTGTATATATATATATATATATATATATATATATATATATATATATATATATATATATAATATATATGTGTGTGTATATATAGTACTGTTGCCACTGTGTGGAAATAATCATTATTAATTTTAAGTTTTGTTTTTGTTTGAGACATAACAGTGATGTGAGTCAATGAAGTGAGTATTCACTTATTTATTCCTCCTTCTCCAGAGCTATTTGCAACAATTTAGTAGTCATCATGTAAATTCCCTGATTCATGCTGAGCAAAAATCAGCCAGAATTTTCTCAGTTCTGCCTTAGCTGTTGGAAAAGTGACCGCCAGCTATATTATTTGAACTGTGAAATAATTCCCCCCCCCCCCCTTTGGGAGTATTCAATCTACAGTAGTTTAAGATGATTTTTCTTTATGCAGGTTTGGGACATTGTAGTAGTAATATATATTATTATATTATAATAAAACATTTAAATGTGCGGCATATGTCGACTTGTGTCCTTTTAAAGGGATATTCTAGTGTAAAAATAAAATTGTATTTATTTTTAAGAAATTCGCTTTTGTGAATACTTTTGGGATACGGCTAGGGAGCCAATCAGAAGACATGTACATATGCTCCAGTCATTGTCTGCATTTTGACATAAAAGCGGTATGGGGTCATTCTGGTGTTAAATTTTAGCTATGCGTTTTAAAATCTTACTACATTGTAAGAAGAGGGGGGGATAAAGAAATTTATTTTTTATAGACCTGCACAATTTTTACACTAGATTGCCCCTTTAAGTATGATGGAATCTGCAGTGCTGTTATAGTGCATGGGTCACGTCCTCATGTGGTCTGTCTGCTCAATGAGACCTGGTGCTCAGATGCCAGAAGGCGAATAGCTGTACGGTTCCGATTACCAGCTGTTCCCTTTTTGATTGGTTTTGTATCCAGGCTGGCTGAACAAACCCCCCCTTAGCTGTGTGCATACAGAATCCTGATAGGAAACTCAGACAGTTCTTCTCAGTACAACTTGCACACTTCCACTCATTAAATAATTGCTTACATATACATAGAATTGCACTTGAGTTTGTAATTTGCGTATTGCCAGATAATTTTTTTTTTTTTTTTTATCCCTATAATATAGGTTTACTTGAGATGCTAACAATCTTAACCTTTTGCAGTATGGTATGATCTTTCATGAAAGCCAAGGCACAAAACATACCATCCTGTATATATTGCTTTATGTGTACTTTTAAATACTCCAGGGAAGATATGCACTGATAGGCTTCCCATTAGTGTCTCAGCGACTAGATACAATTACACGAAAGTGGACTATTTGTTTAGTATTTAGAGTACAAGAAAATAGGTGGTGCTGTACATTCATTATGTTTAAACCAGTAGCAGAACACATAATTTGCCCCTTTTAACCTGAGTTGATTTGAGTTGCATAGGCATAAGATGACAAAGATGAGATTTATTCTACAGTGCAAACAGTTTACACTACTTTGACAACTTCCAAAGAAATATTAAGTGATTTTAAAATATTCAAATCAGAAATGTATGATTCCTTGGGAAACAAAATATTATTATGTAATAAACCCCATGCATTTAAAAATAACTGCACCATAAAAAAAGGAAGGAAAACGTGTAGTATCACATTCACGTCGACCATATGTGGTCAGGTTCTCTTTAACGCTTTACAGCAGACATCCTCAAAGTTGGCTCTCTAGAGGTTTTGGAACTACATTTTCCATGATGCTCAGCCAGCATATCAGCTGGCTGAGCATCATGGGAAATGTAGTTCCCAAACCTCTGGAGGGCCAAGTTGAAAATCATCACAATGTCATTAAAAAAAATAAGCGAAACAAATCAGGACTTATCCAATGCAATATTATGTATAGACTAATTGAAATGTGCTGTATTCAGTATTGTGTTAAACCTTTTTCTTTTTCATATTATTGTAAATGTATAATATTCAATAAACATTGAACACTTACAAAAAAATAAAAAAAAATATGGAACTATACATTGCTACAAAAACACTCCAGATGGGCTGTATAAATAGATCATCTACAAAACATTTATGCAAAGGAAAATTTAGTGTACAATGTCCCTTTAAGCAGACAGTTCTAACTAATGTGAAATTCCCAATTCAGTTGTGCTTTATATGTTGTTCTGATTGCTAACTCCAGATTAAATATATATTCAGGGCTGGAAATGTATGCTCCGCTCTAGAGCTTGTAAAGTATTGCAGCAGAACACTAAGGCATTATTTGTTTTTAGCTCTAATATTGGGCAGACTAGAATCTTCTCTTTTTTTTTTTTTTTTTTTTTTTTTTCCCCCCCACTCTTGATTCGCAACTTCCTCCCTGACTTCTATATTTTTCTGGCCCTTCATATTAACCCTTTCGCAACAGGGTTAAAGTGTCAACATCGGAACAACTGTTCCGATGTAGACAAATTGAAACCACGCGATCGTGCACACAATCGCGAGATTTCAATTATTGGATCGCGTCTGCGGGGCGTCCCTACAACCCTAGGAACACCCTCCAGACCGCAATCAAATCCTGAAAGCACAGAAGGCTTCATGACAGCCGTTAGCTTTGACGTTCTATTCCGTCATAACGGCTTTAGAGCCCAGTGTAATTGTGACGGAATAACGGCATTAAAAGGTTAAAGGGACATTGAACACTAAATTAATTCTAGATATAGTGATGTATTCAAAGCATAGATTAGCCTGAAAATAGTATATTCAATATGATATAAGTTGAAGAATTAAGTGTAAAGTTTTAGTTTCTCTATAGTAATGGTTACCACCAGATTGAAACCTTATCGAATTTCTTCTGCTGGACACACACACACACACACACACACACATATACATATGTGTGTCATTTGTGCAAACAATGGCTGTGTAGATCATAGCAATGTTAAGACGGTTACTTTTACCATCTTATTTTTAACTGTTTCTAATTTACCTCAACAGAGGGGATATGAGATAAAAATAGGCTTTTAAATCTAACACAGTACTTTGTAATTCAAGTCACACTAACAGACCAGATTTCCAGGATTACCTCGGAAGAGAGCAGGTTAATAACAATGGTTGCTGATCTGCAGATTATTTCACTAGTGCTCTAGTCAGATATACAGAAAATCTGATCTGTTAGTGTGCCCACTAGAATTGAGAAACAGTGGTCTAAGTGGATAACTGTTACATTACTTTATGGAAATTAAAGGGCATTGGAAAACTCACAAATTTCAGAGTTAAATTGGTAGGTAAATGGAACAAAATAAATACAGTATATTGCAAAGTTGTTTTTTAATAGACATCATTAAACATTTTACATGGCAAAGCTTAAAATGGACACAAAACTCTTAGAAATGTTCTCACCATTTTGTCTAAATTATTTAGCATTGTTGAAATTTTATATCACCAATAAAAGGGAGCTTAAAGGGACACTGAACCCAAATTTTTTATTTTGTGATTCAGATAGAACATGCAATTTTCTAATTTACTCCTATTATCAATTTTTCTTTGTTCTCTTGCTATCTTTATTTGAAAAAGAAAGGCATCTAAGCTTTTTTTAGGTTCAGAACTCTGGACAGCTTTTTTTTTATTGGTGGATGAATTTATCCACCAATCAGCAAGGACAACCCAGGTTGTTCAGAAAAAATGGGCCGGCATCTAAACTTACATTCTTGCATTTCAAATAAAGATACCAAGAGAATGAAGGAATTAGGAAATGTGACAATAGGAGTAAATTAGAAAGTTGCTTAAAATTTCATGCTCTATCTGAATCACAAAAGAAAAAAATTGGGTTCAGTGTCCCTTTAAAGGGACATTATACACTCATTTTTTTTCTTTGCATAAATGTTTTGTAGATGATCTATTTATATAGCCTGTAAAGTTTTTTTTTTTTTTTTTAGTTTTTTTTAAAATTATTTATTTTGAGCAAGTCCATTTATAGCTAGCTGTTCCCCTAATTGGCTTTTTAAGAGGTATTATTATTATTATGTGCCGAGTCTCCGACAGATACAGTTCTATACAGGGGTATAAAAAATAAACCGAAACCTTTCTCAAAGTATAAAACATGTACTCAAATACTTTGCGTACGTTTTCTGTTTAGCAAGGTGACTAAAGGCCAGTGGCAGATTTGATAAGAAGTCATTTCTTTCTCTGTGAAATTTATATCCGTAATGTCGCTATTAGCTGTAATTTTAGTTCAGGATGACAACAAGCATTTACCATTTTAATCATCTTAGCTCTAAGAACTTTAGTAATTTACAGAGTTTCCTCATAATTGATTATTAAATAAATGGTCTAATTTTTAATTACCCATTTTAAATGACGCACCAACAAGCTTATGCCTAATATACACTTGATTCTTTTACAAGCAACATTTTAGGCTAAACAGTCAAACCTAAGGATTCTTCTGTATCATTTTGTTTTCCAGTCAAGGGCAGTGTTTAATTTATTCTAAAGGTGAAACTTCTTTCTTCAGCTTAGTGTTGCCAACTGGCGTTGATCAGAAGGGACATTCTTCCATCTGGTGTTCTTTTATCTACTCCAGAGCATTTTTGGAGGAAAGCTTCTGCGCCCTCTCCCGCTCCTGCCTCACATGGTACTCTTATGATATGGTAATGCATTGCTCTTTGAGTGCTACTATTTCCAGGGGAAGCAGTCGTTCCAGAGCAGATTTTAGGAGGCTCTGGGAAGCAAGTCTGGCCCAGCTGCCTTTCAAGTTGCTTGATCTATTATTAGAAATGTTACACTATTTTACATTACAGCACAGGATTCAGCTGACAGAATAAGACCAAGATACACACTGAATGCATATTACACACGCATTAAAGAGAGGTCAATATTTGTCTGCAGTCATACAATAAATTAAGGGGACAGTAAAGTCAAACTTAAAGGGATATCAAATCCAAAAATGTTCTTTCAGGGTTTAGAGCATGCACTTTTTAACAGCTTTCTAATTTGCTTCCATTTATCTATTTTTCTTCATTCTTTTAGTATCTTTTGTTGAAAAGCAGTCGGATGCTTGGGAACCGACCCATTTCTGGTGCACTATATGGCAAGAGTTTTGCAAGAGCACTAGATGGCAGCATTATTTCCTGACATGTTGTGCCCCAGATGCCTACCTAGGTATCTCTTTATCACAGAATATCATTGGAACTAGGCAAATCTGATAGAAATAAATTAGAAACTTTTTTTAAAAAATTGTATGTTCTGTCTGAATCAAAAATAGATTTTTGGGGGTTTCATATCCCTTTAAATGTATATTGATCATAATGGTTTAAACAACTTTAGTTGTGCTTAGTTATCTTGGTATGTTTTGTTAAAGGGACAGTCTAGGCCAAAATAAACTTTCATGATTCAGATAGAGCATGTCATTTTAAAGAATTTTCCAATTTACTTTTATCACCAATTTTGCTTTGTTCTATTGGTATTCTTAGTTGAAAGCTTAACCTATGAGGTTCATATGATAATTTCTTAGACCTTGAAGGCCACCTCTTTTCAGAATGCACCACTAGAGGGTGTTAGTTCATGTATTTCATATAGATAACTGCACAAGCACAGTGTTATCTGGGAGCAGGCACAGATTGGCTAGACTGCAAGTCTGTTAAAGGAACTGAAATAAAGGGGCAGTTTGCAGAGTCTTAGATACAAGATAATCACAGAGCTTAAAAGTATATAAATATAACTGTGTTTAGTTATGCAAAACTGGGGAATGGGTAATAAAGGGATTATCTATCTTTTAAAACAATAAAAATTCTGGTGTAGACTGTCCCTTTAAAGAGTAATACTAGGTGAGTTCAGGAGCATGCATGTGTCTTTAGGCATTTGACAGCAGTATTTGCGACTGTTTATAGCGAGTGTGGCAATGTTTTTAGACTGTTAGACACGTGCGTGTTCCTGAGCCTCTATGAGCCAACCTAGATTTACTCTTCAACAAGGGGACAAAGAAAATTTGATAACAGAATTAAAATAGAAAATTGTTGCATGTTCTGTTTAAATCATGTCTGAATCTAGTTTATGACTTTACTGTCCCTTTTTAATAGGCGAGTGTGAAATTGTGTTAAAAACATTAACTTGTTTTTTAATTATCAAACTCTGCCCAGCAGTTGCCTGATGGATATGAAAGTGTTAAAGAATATTAAAAATATATGCTGAATCAAAGTAAACATTAAAAGAAACAGGTTGTGTTAAAAAAAAAAACTGCAAACAACTTGCTTGTTTTCATGCTAATTGAGCACTTAAAAATTCTCATTGTGGCCACAGCCTGCAGCTAGATAAGCAAACACATTACATAACTTAGGTTCTATTGTCACACCATTTTTGCAGCAAAAGTCCTATACTGAACATAGACAGTAAACCTGCGTGCAGCTAGATTAGATTATTGTCAATGCTCACTAGAGGACTTTTGCTGCAAAAAGGTTCTCCTAGCAAAACTTAAAAGGAAAATCTGCTACTTTGCTTTCCTGTGGAGACCCAGCCCCTTGTGGGGCTGTGACAGGAAGTAACAGACACTTTTAAAATGACGAATAATGCATATTGCAGTGGTTTCTTTTAAATATAACCCACTGTTTAGTGCTTTTTTTACTACAACAATGAAACAGACTGTTTTATATCCCTTTTAACAAACTGTAAAACAATGGAGGTTTTGCTATCTTAGTTCACTAAGGCCAAATATTGACAGATGTGGTAACGTTAGTCTGTGGTGTTCACTTCCGCTCACAATTTTCTGACTTAAATTACAGAAAAAAGAGTGTGTGTGTGTGTGTGTGTGTAAGATAAATATATAAACGTTTATTGCAAAGTTGTTTTTATTATGCTTAGTTTAAACATTTTTTTTATTACAATCCCAGATAATTAACTGTCCTTTTAAATCCACAATACTACTGTGGTATTCATTTTTCACACAGCTAACTTTTTAAAGGGAAAGTACGTAACTGTAGAGTTAAAGGGGAATTAAACACAAAATAAATGCAAGACATGATGTATTAAATGCAAAGATTAGACGTCTGATAATTATATGCAGAGGCATTTTTAAAATATTAACTTATTAAATATTCATTGGAATAGTTTAGTCACCACAAGTAATGGTGCTGTCAAACTGTAATCTAGGCTTTTTTATTTTTATTGAACAACATAGACCAAAGTACAAACATAAGACGTAGTATTATACACCAATCTGATATACGTGCAAGGTCCATACACCTGACAGGTACAATCTCGGAATTGCAACAACTCAAATTTCTCCTCAGTTTTGTCAACCATCGTACCTCAAGTTAGACTAGAGTAATAGTACTAGTATTGTAAATCTGATAGAAGGAAGAAATCCTTAAAAATCATACCTTAACATTTCCTTAAAGGGATACTAAACCCAATTTTTCTTTCATGATTCAGATAGAGCATGCAATTTGAAGGAACTTTCTGATTTACACCTATTATCAATTTATTCTTTCTCTTGCTATCTTTATTTAAAAAGCTGTTATGTAAAGCTTAGGAGCTGGCCCATTTTTGGTTCAGAACCTGGGTTGCACTTGCTTATTGGTGGCTAAATGTAGCCACCAATCAGCAAGCGCTATCCACAGTGTAAGCCAAATCTCAGTGAGTGACCCATAGATATTAAATATTGTTTTTTTTGCAGAAGCCCTAGCATATTCACAATATGCCATTATTATATTTATAATTCATTGCATGTGAATGTATTATTTAGCAAATAATATTGAAAATGGCCTAGTGGCCACTGCTGTTAATGTGATCACCTTATTAAATTGTCATCAAGGGTAGCCACAAGTGAAATAGGGTCCCATACGGCTTTTGGGGTTTATAATAGAGAGAGGCCTCATTGTGCAGTACAGAAGTAAAAACACATTTTTCTTACAAGGTGTTCCCTGTTACCACAGTGATTACCTGACTATATAAACAAAATTAATATGTTGTTTTTTTTTTTTTTTTAGGAGATGGACTTGTCGACTAGAAAATAAACTTTACAAGGGGTGTTTAGATATACCAGATTTTTATTTAGCATTTTTTTTTCACTTTATTTTTAAACATCTTTGTATTACTGCTCCAATACCAAAATTTGAAAGTGTGTGCGATTCTCTTTAAATTAGGGAGCTTGGTGGTTTGTAGCTGCTTAGGGAGCTGGGATTAAGAGGTTTTGAAGAACCTCCCTCCATCCAGCTCCCTTGCAGCTATACTGTGACCTGGTTCTGCCCCCTTTTGTGACATCACCACGTGTGTATGTGGTGACATCACCAGCACTCCTATGAAGCCTGAGAGTCCCGCCCACTAGGCCACCAACAATCTCTGACCTGTAGTACAGGGGATTGCTGAAAATAGTGTTGAATAATTGACAAATACACACAAAAAGGACAAAGGAATAGTACTTATTTGGAATTGAAAATGAGCAGAGAAAATCAGATTTCAAAGTAAATCCATTTTCCCCTCCCGTATCATGTGACCGCTCTTAGCCAGTCACAAAATGCATATAAGTACTGTACATACTGTCCACTTTAGCATATGCTCAGTAAGAGATGGAACCTTAGAAAGTGTGCCCATTTTGATAAAGGAAGTATATTGGAAAGTGTGTTGTTTTTTTTTTTTTTTACTTGCAGGTTTTATCTGAATCATGAAACTTTCATTTTGACTTTAGTGTCCTTTTAAAATTATGGGGACAGCCAATCTCGGCGTTCAGGTCTTTTCAGAGACGGATTTCTTCTTGTGGATTTGCACAGATCTTAGTATGTTGCACTTTCAGAAGAATAAATCCTGTCTCCGAAAAGAGACGAATGCCGCTGGTGGCCGCCATTTTTCCCCATTTGGCAGCTAACAAATTACCCGAATGCACATGCCTAGTTTTTGTATAAAGATTTGAAATCCTATTACAGCTTACTTTGTTAGATTTTTAAATACTAAAATAAACCATTTATTCTACATCCGTGGTGACAAGTTGTCACAGTGATGCAAAACTTTATACTGGCACTTAGATTCTTGCACCCTGATGGTTCCTCATCACATCCTAAATTCAAGTCACCTACGGACTTGTGTATTCACCCTTTGAAATATGCGCAGCTAAGAGTGTAGTTCCAACAGCCACAGAATGAATGTGGCCTGTAAAAAATGTCCAGCTCATAGATCAAAGAGTGATACAAGTGTGAGCTTGTGGATCAGCATGCTGTGCAGTTGCTGGCACACATTAAATAGTGGGGCCCACTGCGCAGCATTGTAGGTTAGCAGCAGCATGCCTTCCGGAAACTGAAAGGCATGGCAACATGATTCTATAGGAAAACGAATCAAAGGTTAACTGCTCTGCTTGTGTCTGGCAATAAAGAGGTTAATTCACTGCTGCATGTATGTTTTGGGCTATCAAAGTGTTAAATTACTGATCTGTGTGTTACCATGGTGTTTTAATCCCTCAATTGTGTGTGGGCAATCAAGGGTTCAAATCTGAAGCTTGAGTGTTACTGGCAACTAAGAGGTTAAATAATTGATATGTTACCTTTTATGTCCTTTGCATAAAACATTATGAATAAATAGACTGTACCTATTAGTAGTTGATGGCATATTTAAAATGGAATTTATACAGCCCCATAATAAAGTCTGTTATTGACAAACTGAGAAAGACGTATCAAAATGACACAGAAGATTAAAAAGGTCAACATTTCGAACTATGGTTTGCTTGTAATGGTTTTGAAGGGTTACTTCTTCCTTACCGGGTTACTTCTTCCTTGCCAAGTACACAGATGTGAGTTTCCATTACCATGTAGGTTCTTTTGTCAGACGTATCATTGAAATCATTAGAATGAGTATGGTTTGTAGACAGACGCTTTATGTGAGTCATTTTGACTACTGGGCACAAGAGACCTCTTGCCATGAATGATTTGTGATACATGACTACAAATAGTTGTACAGATCGTGTATGTGTGAAGTAGCAGACTGTAGGCTTATTTTATAAGCAAAATGGAATATTCAATGCCAATTATATTAAAAGTACTTTGCAAAAGAAAACTGTAATAAATGGAATAGCCACAGTAAGTAACATAAAGAGACAGTCAATGCCAAAATAAACGTTCATGATTCAAATAGGGCATGCAATTTTAAACAACTTTCCAATTTACTTTTATCACCAATTTTGCTTTGTTCTCTTGGTATTCATAGTTGAAAGTTAAACCTAGGTAAGCTCATATGCTAATTTCTTAGACCTTGAAGGCTGCTTCTAATCTGAATGCATTTTGACAGTTTTTCACCATTAGAGGGCGTTAGCTCATGTGCTTCATACATTGAGCTCACGCATGTGAAGTTACCTAGGAGTCACCACTGATTGGTTAAAATGCAAGTCTACCAAAAGAACTGAAATAAGGGGGCAGTTTGCAGAGGCACAGATATAAGGTAATTACAGAGGTAAAACGGGTATTATCATAACTTTGTTGGTTATGCAAAACTGAGGAATAGGTAATAAAGTGGTTATTTTTTTTAAAGAACAAAAATTATGGTGTTAACTGTCCCTTTTTAAGGCTTGCATGATAAACCAAAACTGCAGTAGATTGCTTTTCATGGGGTTGCAACTCTGTAAATGCTATAGAAGCCTAGTGTTGCGGTTATTCCCTCCCTCTTGTCATGGGTGCCGTCATGTTGAAATCTAGCTTTCACTGCATTCCAGTTCTAATGTGTTTTGCACATGTGCAGATACTCTCCTTTAGATGTTGTAACCACAGTGGCGGCACCCTTGATTTGAGGAAGGTGCACAAAATGTATTTAAAGTGAATGTAAACTTGATTGAGCATACTCGCTCATTCATCAAATTGGTAATATATCCTGATCTTCTGATATTTTTACCTTTTTTTTTAATGCTATAACGATAAGCACCAATCCTCTGCCCGCCATATTGCTCAATTGATTGACCGATGACAAATCTGCGAACCACTAATCGTTGTCCCCCCCCCCGGACCGTGACGTTTGTGCAAAGTGGCTGTCAATCAATTGAGGTCTATGGCGGGTGGAGGAACGACGCTTATCGTTATAGCATTAAAAGATAAAAATCTCAGAAGATCAGGGATATATTACCAATTTGATGAATTAAAGTCTCACTATTTTTTTTTTTTTTTTTTAATTCTATCCTATGACTTGAGCGAGTACTTTAATGTCTCTTTTAAATAGAGACAATTCATGCAAAACTGCATGCTCTCATTTATTGTGTGACTTGTGAAAATGTATGTCAAATTTAAATTTGTGTCTCGATAAGTGTTATTGGAACACAGCCACTCTTGTTTTATGTGCTGTCTAGGTGCTCTTGTGCTACAATGTAGACTTCAGTGGTTATGAAAGAGACCTGTGGATTTTGTATCACTTATACGTCAACACAATATTCACAAGGCAAAGGGTCAGATAAATTTAAAAAAAACTTCAAATGCAATCTCAAGGCAGAATTTATACAAAAAATCAAAACCTGAAAATCAGTCTGCAACCAAAGTAAGTTAAAGGGACACTGAACCCAATTTTTTTTCTTTCATGATTCAGATAGAGCATGCAAATTTAAGCAACTTTCTAATCTACTCCTATTAGCAATTTCGTTCTCTTGCTTTCTTTATTTGAAAAAGAAGGCATCTAAGCTATTTTTTTTTTTTGGTTCAGAGCCATGGAAAGCCCTTGTTGGTGGGTGGCAAGAACAACACAGTGTGTTCATCAAAAATGGGCTGGCATCTAAACTTACATTCTTGCATTTCAAATAAAGATACTAAGAGAATAAAGAAAATTTGAAAATAGGAGTAAATTAGAAAGTTGCTTAAAATTGCATGCTCTATCTGAATCACGAAAGAAAAAATTTGGGTTCAGTGTCCCTTTAACTAGTTTTTTGTCATATATTTTTAATTTCATTGATCAAACCTAGTGGAAATTTATTTTCTTCCTTGTTATAGGAGTGCTTACATAATATCCTTGATTTTGGCTTGCAAAGATTATAGTGTTACTGGTCCTTTTTTATAGAAAAAAGTTTGCCAACCCCTGAATTAGGTTTTTTTTTTCTTTAGGATGTCCCTTTAAGGGGGCACAGTTCATCAGAGATATTTTAATAAATGGACTATAGAATGAGTTGTAACTCCTGGAAATTATTGTATTTTTTTTTTTTAAAATACTATGTTGTACTTTTTTCTTTATATTTAGTATATTTAAAAGGTAATTAAAGGGACATTATACACAAAAATAAATATGGATTAATTAAGTAAAGTTTTTGATATAGACTGTTTATAAGCTGGCAAAAAAATTAAGACGCTTGACTCCTGTTTGCTACAAAATAAATTATATAAGTGATATTTATATTAAGCCATTAATAAATACTAAATAGATTATATAGAAATTATATATTCAAAACAAAGATTAGCCTGAGAATAATAAGTATTTTAAAAATATTCATCGTTTAAATATTGGAAAATTATTTGTAATTTTGTCTCCATCGAGTAATGGGCACTGCCAAGTTACACGTGTCACAATGTGCAGCCAATGAGAATGTGGAATATAGCAGTGTTGCACTCTGCACTTCCACTTCTGAACAGGAATTGGATAGCTCACAATTTTCAGAAATAAAATGACAACAAATGGAACAAAATAAACAATGAAAGTATATTACAAAGTTGGCTTACTACACATAATTAAGCATTTTATAGTCAAATTGTAAGGTTTTTAATTTCCCGTTAATGTATAAATAGAAAGCTTAATAGACAGTTCTGCTTCTAAAACTACATTCTGTTTTGTCCTTTGAAATATCCCTTGACTTTCCTTCTCATGCATATGCTTTGATTTCAGGCGTATTTAACTTAAAGGGACAGTCGACACCAAAATTGTTGTAATTGTTTAAAAAGTTAGATAATGCCTTTACTACCCATTCCCCAGCTTTAATGTTAATATACTTTATAACATTTAAACCTTTCTGCCTGTCTCTAAGCCACTACAGCCTCTTATTGCATGCATTTTTATTAGCTTTTCACAAGACACTGCTAATTCTTGTGTGCCATATAGATAATATTGTTCTCACTCCTGTGGAGTTGTGCTTGTCACCGCACTAATTGTCTAAAATGCAAGTCATAGATAATAAATAAATAAATAGCCCTGAGATAAGGGGGCTGTCTGCAGAGGCTTAGATACAAGGTAATCAGTGATCACAGAGGTAAAAAGTATATTTATATAACTGTGTTGGTTATGCAAAACTGGGAATGGGTAATAAAGGGATTATCTATCTCTTTTGGAGTAGACTGGCCCTTTAAAGTATGAGGTTGGATGTTCAGATACTAAACTGCTTTCTCTAATTAGCCATGGGCACTTCTATAGTGACAAGCTGTAAAATAACATTGGAGCTGACCTTCTTTAAACACTTCTTATCCTCTATTGGTTGGCTGTTTTGATGCCAGGGTGCAGACAATGGTACTAGCACATGTCTCACATAAAAGCTACTTGTCCTGATGAATAAAATAAGCAAAAATGTGAATATTTAAATATTCTTTATAAGTATCCTGGTTAGAGACCCAACAAGTACTTGGTGATCAAATATTGTCAGTGAGTTGTGTAACATTTTTAGTTGTGTGCAATCCAAAATCAGAAAAATGAAAGGACCACAAACTCAAATCTTTTGTCTGTGTTCTAGCAGGTCTAACTTTTCAGTGTCACAGTTAAAATATCTATAATAATTAGATTCCCGCTGTCACTTTAAGGTGCAAATTATGCTTTTGGCTGGACACAGTGTGATCTCGCTCAGTCAGCTTTTTCTCAAAACAACATGGATTGAGCACTACAGTGCTGATAGGGTAAATAGCCAGACTAGATTGGTGTCAAGGATAAATCAGCAATACCTTGCCAACTTTTTTTTTTTTATGCATTTGATTCTTCTCTTTATAGTAAAAGGATTTCATAACAAATCACTTCTTATAACCTAAATCTACACTAGTCGGTGCTCTGTCTGACAGCAGGAGCGAGCTGCACTTAATGTTATGGCGCGGTCGGGCCGGGCTGTGACTATACAGCTGGCCCCATACGCTGTGTAAAAAAAAAAAAAACAGACCCGCTCAGCAGAGAGCAGAGGGCGGGTCTGTAAAACGGGCATTTTTAAAAATAATTAAAAGGGGAAAAAAGCTTTTATAACGATAGCACTAAAATAACGTTATGTAATTCTGCACTATGTGCAGAATTATATAACATTATTTTTTAGGTTTACTAACTGAAACATTTCTATTTCCTAAACCTGTTTGTAAATTTTGTGTGTATATATATATATATATATATATATATATATATATATATATATATATATATATATATATATATATATATATATATATATATATATATTATTTAAAGGATCAGTAAATACAGTATATTTGCATAATCAACAAATGCATTATAAAAAGACAATGCAATAGAAAAATAAAATTCTGACAAATTTTATAGTTATGTGTATTTCCACTCCACATGTACCATGTGACAGCCATCAGCCAATCACAATGCATATGTGTATATTCTTGTGAATTCTTGAACATGAGCACATGTTGTTTTAAAATTGCATGCTCTATCTGAATCGTGAAAGTTTAATTTTGACTAGACTGTCCCTTTAAGCAATTATCTCAAAGGTGCCACTGTGTTATCACACAAATTTTAAACTGAATTTTATTGTTTGTTTTTACTAATAATTTATACAATTTTGTGTTAAGGATTATTCAGTTGCTAAACACAAAGATTATGGGATGTAAATGGATTCCACGCCTTTGTAGTGTGCAGTATACAATGTAAACAAAAACCTGCTCATCCCTTACTGAAATTCTAGGATTTGTTAAAGGGACAGTCTATACCAGAATTTTTATTGTTTTAAATGATAGATAATCCCTTTATTACCCATTTCCCAGTTTTGCATAACCAACACAGTTATATTAATATACTTATAACCTCTGTGATTATCTTGTATCTAAGCCTCTGCAAACTGCCCCTTTTTTCAGTTCTTTTGACAGACTTGCAGTCTAGCCAATCAGTGCTTGCTCCCAGATATATTCACGTGCACAAGCACAGTGTTATCTATATGAAATATGTGAACTAACACCCTCTAGTGGTGAAAAACTGTTAAAATGCAATCTGAAAGAGGTGGGCTTCAAGGTCTAAGAAATTGGCATATGAACCTCCTAGGTTAAGCTTTCAACTAAGAATACCAAGAGAACAAAGCAAAATTGGTGATAAAAGTAAATTGGAAAATTGTTTAAAATTACATATCTGAATCATGAAAGTTTATTTTGGCCTAGACTGTCCCTTTAATGTAATTCTTGACAAATTATCATACATGTTTCACCTTTAATTAGATCTTGTGAACAACAGTGTTTGGGAATAATTTATTTTAAATAAATATACAAATAAAGGGTGCACGTTCTTTATTTCTACTTTTGTGGAAAGCAACATTTATCTTGATTTAAAGGGACATGAAACCCAACATTTTCTATTATGATTCAGAGAGAGAATACTTTTTTTTTTTTAAGTTTACAATTTACTTGTATTATCAAATTTGCTTTGTTCTCTTGTTATTCTTTGTTAAAGAGATATCTAGATAGGTAGCGTGCACATGCCTGGACACTACATGACAGGAAATAGTGCTGCCATCTAGTGCTTTTGCTAATGTATAACATTGTTTCAAAGTATATACAGTATAGTACTGCAGAAATGTTCACGCTCTTGAACTTACGTTTCTGCCTTTCAACAAAGGATAACAAGAACACAGAGAAAATTTGATAGTAGAAGTAAATTGGAAAGTTGTTTAAAATGGTATGTTCCATATGAATCATGAAATAAACATTTTGGGCTTTATCTCCCTTTCAAATCTGATTGGATAACGGTCTATTCCTTAGGACACCTGGATTTTGCTGTTTCATTTCTTTGTCTTTGCAGTGGGGTTCAAACTCCATGAAAATGAAAGGGGGTATATATCAGTCCGCAGTTTCTATAGGCTTGAGGTCTGAATTCCGACTAAGTCATTCCTGGTCATTCATCTTCTTACCTACATGACTATATATATATATATATATATCTCTGATAAAGGACGGCGCTCACTGGTCTTTCCAAAGTGTACTTTAATAGAAAAAAGTGACGTTTTGGGGACAAACTCCCCTTTCTTAGACTCTTTGTCTGAGGAAGGGGAGTGTGTCCCCGAAACGTCACTTTTTTTTCGATTAAAGTACACTTTGGAAAGACCAGTGAGTGCCGTCCTTTATCAATTATATTCAACCGCTGGCCCCCTGGCAGCTGTTACTGTGGTGAGAGTGCTCATTTTTATATATATATATATATATATATATATATATATATATATATATATATATATATATATATATATATATATATATATATATATATATATATATATATATATATATATATATATATATATATATATATATATATATATTTATTGTGTGTGTATGTACTTTGGCTGATGATATTCTGCTTTCAGGCCGAGGGCAGCTGGCTTTGTACCTAAATATATTAGTATTTTTAGCTATTCATTTTCCTTTTTGTGTTAAAAAGTACACTGTACCACCTATGTTTTCTATGTCAAACCTATAACCTTTATCAAATGGGAGTACAGTTTTACCACCTAGTTTTGTAAATATATATATATATATAAATAATTTTTTTGTGTGTGTGCTTTAATGTTTCTACTCCATAGCTCAGACTTGTTGAGTGTACACAAGATAGTTGTAACAGGCAGAAGTATTGGACTTTCAAAGGGTCACTAAAGTAAAAATTAAACTCATTAGATTCATAGTCATAAATTTTAAAAAATCTAATTTACTTCCATTATCAAAATGTGCAGTCGTTTTAGATTCACATTTTCTGAGGCACCAGCTCCTAGTGAGCATGTGCAAGTGATTACAGTGTAAACATGAGTCTCTGATTTGCTGATGGCTGTCACATGATACAAGGGGCAGGGAAATGGAATAACATTTTGAAATTTGTCAGAAAACTACACCTCATTTAAAATTCAGTATGTGCTATTACATTTTCAGAGTACGCTCTATTCCATTTGTTGATGATTCACTTCTACTGTATTTAATGATCCTTTAAAGGGACAGTAAATACATTGATTTTGCTATATAAAATGTTTAGTTATCTGTAATTAAACAACTTTGCAATATACTCTATTTCCCCCTTTTAGTTAAAAAGGATATTAGACCCATTTTTTCTTTATTTCATGATTCAGATAGAGCATGCAATTTTAAGCAACTTTCTAATTTACTCCTATTATCAATTTGTCTTCGTTCTCTTGCTATCTTTATTTGAAAAAGAAGAAAGCTAAGCTTAGAAGCTGGCCCACTTTTGGTTCAGAACTGGATAGCACTTGCTGATTGTTTGCTACATTTTTCACTAGGTGCCTCCATCTTAGGTACTGGCAACTGTCTGCCAGTACCCACTTTATAGTCTGCATCAGCGATCTTCCTTCATATGGTAAAGGGAGCACGATCGGGGATCTCTTACCATATCAACGCAGATGCCTTCTGTCCCTGGCTGCAGTCTTAGCAGTCAAAGCTAACAGCCTGGGACTGCAGCATGAGGCAGCAAGTTGGACGTAGGTACTATGTCAACAGGGTACGCTAGGCAAATTACCCTGCGACATAGTACCTACATCCAATGGGGTTCATTCTGAAAATTTAGAGCTTTCTAATTCCTGGTAAAACTGGAAATGCAGACACCAAATACTTTTCTGTTCCAGACAATCATTGGTTGCACACTATACTGACACATAACTGTCCCTAATTGGCCTAAGCAGAGAAGGAAATCAAAGTTGCAACATAAATTATGGACACTAAAGCTTTACGTTCATTATTTTCAATATTTAAACAAGTAATATAATAAAAAAATATTCTCAGGCGAATCTTTGCTTTGAATGTATAATTCTGTTTAGCATTTATTTAGTGTTTAATATCCCTTTAAATAAACCAGGGAATGACGTTATCAGTCACAACGGAAAATGCATTTTTAACAGGTAAAGAGATAAGAATTGTACATGGCTATGTATTTTTTACATTTATTACTGAATTTGCAGATTTTTTTTTACGTGAATGTGCTAGTTCTATTGGCACTGCATGTGTGTATTTTAGCATAGAGATAGGGCTAGATTTATCACAAGGCAAATGCCCTGATCGGTGCAGGTTCATTCATTTGTGCCTGTAGCTGATATTTATAACGCAGCAGTTTAAAACGCTGCTTCAAAAACCCTCTTCGCAAACTGGAGTTGGTGGATGAAAATCAACCTGGATTAATTTGACTGGGGTGATTGACAAGCCCTACTCCTCACGCAATTGGTTGTGCAAGGGTAGGTAGGCGGTATTTCACAATCGTTCGCTCGTGCAGTGATAAATACAGGGAACATATGCGCCCCACAATCTGCGATGGAATGTGGACAGGTTCACAACATGTGAATCATGTTCATTCACAGATTGATGAATCTTGCCTATAGTGTCATCTGCCAAGACATAAATAAAAATGCAGGTATGGATGTCGGCAAACAATGAAATAAACATAAATAATTGTATTTTTACAAATACAAGGCATGACATTTATATAAAGATATTATTTACTAACTTTATTTGCTATACTTTGTTTCTTTTATGATTGTTTCCTGAGATATCAAATCCTTGAAAGTTCCTTTATATCTCTCTCCTCATTTGCATCTTGTGGTCCATAATTATCTCTATACTACCCAATTTAGGAAATCCTACATGGACAGTTAATTTTATTTAGGATATCCGAATGACTTCATTTGATATGAGGTGAAGGCCATTAATCTTCATACGCACTTTGTAATGTGATAACCCCCATAGTAAAGGGTGTGCATACTTTTTCGGACATCACTTTTATGGGTCACCCACAATCCTTCAGAGAAGTATTTCACCAATAAACTATGAGAATTAACTTTTCTAAAGAATTGCAATAGACTCACTTACTGTTTTAAATCAGATAGTTTTTCAAATAAATTACTCATTTATGTTTCAATTAAATACTGATGGTTTACAAGAGTGTATTAAAGTTTAAAAATGTTGACTTGATTTTGTTATTGTTTTATATGCAACAATACATTTTTTTTTTTTGGATAACTGTTTAGAGTTGATATTGACTCTCTTTATGTAAGTCTTTACCTGTACTAAACTTTATAGAGTTGGTGACGGTAGTGCTGTGTATTTTTTTTCCTCCAGCACTTTTCTCAGGAATAAGCCATGCAAAGTGCTTGTATTCGTTGGTCAGCTGGGTTTACCTAGAACTTTCCCAACGGTGATCTGATATACAGAAAAACACATTTATAGGTGCAGAATTTTGGAGATCTGTTTCCAATTAGGAGGTTTATTTATATTCCTTCTTACTAGGACATTCTAGGGTAAAAATGACAAACTATAGGCAAACCCTTTCTTATAGTTTTGAACCTTTTTTTTTTTTATTTAGCCTTTATCATAAATTATTTTGCTAGCAGCTAAAATAAAAATATGGATGCTTTTGTATTTTACTTGTGATATTTTATTTCATATTTAACGAATACCTTCATTTAAAAATTGTTGTACTTAGATGGTAAATTTTTATATTACTATGGTCTGGCCTTTTCTTTTCAACATGATTAACAAATAAAACTGTTTGCATTTGTTGAATTAAAGGGCCATTATAGGATTATTATTTTTTTACATGCTTTCATTTATTTACTCATGTAAATTTTTACTATCAGCAGAACAAATCTAAAAGGGGTTAAACACATAGCTAAAATACCATTTGGAAGCTACAGAACTTCTGCTAACCCATTCAGAAGTGAAGTTGCATGACCCAGCTGTGACTAGCACTGCTGATTGGATCAGTAGCAGTTTCTACTATGGACCAGAAGTTCTCTACTGCTCCTGGCACTTTGCCTATGTGTTTAACTGTGTGTTTGTGTTGCTGGGCTTGAACACACAGAGTTGCAACATTGCTAGGGATAAAATATGTGTGCTAACGAATGAGGGTATGTATTTTTTTTTCTATAAAGTCCCTCTAAGTTGGATAATTATACATTTTATAATTTTAAAAATATATTTATAACTTATATAACAAAAAATAAATACATTTATTCCATGGCTTAAAGGGACAGTCAACCATAGAATTGTTATTGTTTTAAAAGATAGATAATCCCTTTATTACCTATTCCCCAGTTTTGCATGTCCAACACAGTTATATTAATATACTTTTTCCCTCTGTGATTACCTTGTATCTAGGAACCTTCTTCCAGCCCCCTGATCACATGACTGTGACTGTTTATTATCTATTGTCTTAAATTTAGCATTGTTTTGTGCTAGATCTTAAATAACTTTCTGTGCCTGAACACAGTGTTATCTATATGGCCCACGTGTACTTTCTGTCTCTTTGTGTTGAAAAGAGATTTAAAAAGCCTGTGATAAGAGGCAGCCCTCACAGGCTTAGAAATTAGCATATGAGCCTACCTATGTTTAGTTTAAACTAAGAATACCAAGAGAAAAAAGCAAATTTGATGATAAAAGTAAATTGGAAAGTCGATTAAAATTAAAAGTCCTATCTGAATAATGAAAGTTTAATTTATACTTGACTGTCCCTTTAAAGAAGAGAAGCCAGGAGACCTATGCTTGCCATAGATTTGCTCTTCCTACAACAGCAATGGATTCTGGGTAAAGACTAGCAGAATGATCTCCTTTGGAAACAATGTGGGCTGAGCACACAGGTCCTTTGAATGTAAATATGCAACAAAATGAATTATTGTCCTTGAGCGCCATTACAGTTTTTTTCTATCCTAGTTTGTGATTGCTAAGTGTTTTCCATTAATAGTTATCTTGAATCCCTGTACTATTTACATATTTATTTCTTAAACATATTTCACCTCTTTTACAGGGTACTAACTAATTCAGGGCTTATCTAAAGGGACATTGCACACTAGATTTTTCTCTTCATAAATGTTTTGTAGATGATCTATTTATATAGCCCATCTGTGGGTGTTTTTGTAACAATGTATAACATTGTGCTGATTTTCAGACTCTTAATCAAGCCCCAAAGCATCAGATTTATACCCAAGTCTACAGACTGCTGCTTGCTCCTGTCTGTCTAATACATCTTTTCATATGCAGGGAGGGGGGTGTCTGCTCTTTCTGCTTTCACAGACCCTTTCAGTGGGTGTCCCAGCCTAACCTAATCAACAGTGCTAAACTGGGAGCTTCTAAGCAAGTTTTTAAAAGGTTTTATACTGGATGTTTATATCAGTATCTGTGCATATTCTTCTTTATAGTAGCGTTTATTACATGCAGTTATATGAACATTGTTGTATACTGTCCCTTTATGCAAAAATTCCAGCATCTTTCTCTCCATTCTGTTCCATCAATCTGTCTCCCAGCCCTACCCCCTAAAGCAATATCGGCCTGCACAGGAGCAATCTGAACAAGACAAAACCTCATTGACAGGGAAAAGAATTTGATCCTTGGATAATTTAGAGGGGTGGGAATAGTTTTTTGGTGGATGGGGGTTACCATATAATCTCACAACTACTATGGAACTGAGCACTTTTCCTAATTCTTTCACTGCTGGAGAGTTCTGCAGTAAATATGTAACCCATTAATTGGAGCCCTCTCCTGCAACCAAAAGGTTAAATGAGACACAGCCTTTTTGCAGCAAATATTGACCAACATTACATGTTCGATTTAAAACTTTGTTAAAGGGACAGTCAACACCAGAATTGTTGTTGTTTAAAAAGGTAGATAATCCCTTTATTACCCATTCCCCAGTTTTGCATAACCAACACAGTTATAATAATACACATTTTACCTGTATCTATGCCTCTGCAAACTGCCCCCTAATTTCAGTTTTTTTGACAGACTTGCATTTTAGCCAATCAGTGCTCACTCGTGCGTGAGCTCAATGTTATCTATATGAAACACATGAACTAACGTCCTCTAGTGGTGAAAAACTGTCAAAATGCTTTCAGATTAGTGGCAGCCTTCAAGGTCTAAGAAATTAGCATATGAACCTCCTAGATTTAGCTTTCAACTAAGAATACCAAGAGAAGAAAGCAAAATTGGTGATAAAAGTAAATTGGAAAGTTGTTTAAAATTACATGCCCTATTTGAATCATGAAAGTTTTTTTTTTTTTTTTTTTGTTGTTGCTCGACTGTCCCTTTTAAAGAGGGTAAAAGCATGTATTGGTCTGTATTTGCATAGCATTATTTCTGGTGGTAGTAGAAATTAAATGCTTTTCATGTTATGGATAGGTTTTCAGGAAGACTCCAAAACCAACTTAACGTGCTCCATTATTTTATTTATTTAGCAGCATATTGATCTTTCTCTTTTTTTTTTTTTTTTTTTTTTTGCTGAATGTTATTTCCAAAATAAATAATATCAAACATGAATATAAACATATTATGTAGTATATAAGTTCAACTGTACTTTAAAGGGAGAGTAAAAGTTATAAATGTTTTCAGATCATTGCGTAGCATGTGCTTAATTGGACATGAAACATTAGATTTTTCTTTGCATAAATGTTTTGTAGATGATCCATTTATATAGCCAATATGGGAGTGTTTTTATAATAATGTATAGTTTTGCTCATTTTTTTTAAGAACGTTGTTCTGATTTTCAGACTCATAACCAAGCCCCACAGTGTCAGATGTATACGTGTGACTGCGTTTACAGACTCCTGCAGACTACTGTTTATTTGTCTTTTCATTTGCAGGGTGATGGGTGGGGGTGTCTGCTCTTTTTGTTTACCAAGCCCCTTTCAATGGGTGTCCTAGCCTAACCTCATCAAAAGTGCTAAACTAGGAGCTTCTAAGTAAGTTTTAAAAGGTTTTAGACTGCATTTTTAGATCAGTGTCTGTGCATATTCTTCTTTATAGTAGCGTCTATTACATGTTACATGAAAATTGGTGTATACTGTCCCTTAAATGGGACATTAAAGACATTTTTTTTCTTTCATGATTCAGAATACAATTTTCAACAACATTCCAATGTACTTCTTTTATACATTTTGCTTAATTCTCTTAGTATCTTTACTTGAAACCAATACACTACTGGGAGCTAGCTGAGCACATTGGTAAGCCAATGGCACCAGGCATATATGTGCAGTCATCGGCTAGCTCCCAGCTGCGGAGCCTACCTAGCTATTCTTTTCAACAAAAGATAATAGAAGTAGATTGGAAAGTTGTTTTAAAATTGCATTCTCTATCTATCTGAATCATGAAAAAGTTGTGTTTCATGTCTCTTTAATCACGATCCTCCTCTTGTGAAAATAAAGATTTCTTTATACTTATGCTCCGAAAAGTCCTCTGCTAATATCCTCAAAACTTTCCTTCCTGGCACAGTTTTTTTAAGCAATAAAATACACATCACATGGTTGTTCTTCAATCACAAGCAGCTTTATTGCACTGTTCACTTACTGAGCTGGATAAAGCAGCCAGCAGCTGTATCCAGTGAAGTGAATTGTGATGAAACCACAACCCAGTGCAAGGTGATGCTATCATTATAGTTATCGTGCACATCCTGCATAATGCTCTCAAAACATTAACATTTACTCTACTGAATATCTTTGACATTTGCAGTATTTGTGGCATTTTTTGTAGAAATGTTTTTCATTGTTGAAGGGACACTAAAGTAATTTATTAAGTTGTCTGTTATTTATTTATTTTTTTTATTCAGACAGAGCATGCGGTTTTAAGTTTCCAATTTATATTATATTTCACTTTGTATACAAATGAATCTGTGATTGGCCGATTGCTGTCACATGGTACAGGAGGCCAGAAAAATGAAGTAGAGTTTGAAATTTGTTAAAATATATATAAATCTTCGAGAGTATGTGCTATTGCATTGTCTTTTTATTATGCACTTGTAGATCATGCAGTCAGGGCTGGACTGTGAAATCCAATGGGGGGGGGGTATGGCACATTGATCTTACCTTGCATACTGACAGCATTGAGGTGTACACCAGTATTGTGTAGCTGCTTTAGCTGGGGGGGGGGGGGTATGGCACATTGCTCTTACCTTGCATACTGACAGCATTGAGGTGTACACCAGTATTGTGTAGCTGCTTTAGCTTGGGGGGGGGGTATGGCACATTGATCTTACCTTACATACTGACAGCATTGAGGTGTACACCAGTATTGTGTAGCTGCTTTAGCTGGGGGGGGGGGGTATGGCACATTGCTCTTACCTTGCATACTGACAGCATTGAGGTGTACACCAGTATTGTGTAGCTGCTTTAGCTGGGGGGGGGGGGGTATGGCACATTGCTCTTACCTTGCATACTGACAGCATTGAGGTGTACACCAGTATTGTGTAGCTGCTTTAGCTGGGGGGGGGGATATGGCACATTGCTCTTACCTTGCATACTGACAGCATTGAGGTGTACACCAGTATTGTGTAGCTGCTTTAGCTTGGGGGGGGGGGCGTATGGCACATTGATCTTACCTTGCATACTGACAGCATTGAGGTGTACACCAGTATTGTGTAGCTGATTTAGCTGGGGGGGGGGGGGTATGGCACATTGATCTTACCTTGCATACTGACAGCATTGAGGTGTACACCAGTATTGTGTAGCTGCTTTAGCTGGGGGGGGGGGATATGGCACATTGATCTTACCTTGCATACTGACAGCATTGAGGTGTACACCAGTATTGTGTAGCTGCTTTAGCTTGGGGGGGGGGGGTATGGCACATTGATCTTACCTTACATACTGACAGCATTGAGGTGTACACCAGTATTGTGTAGCTGATTTAGCTGGGGGGGGATATGGCACATTGATCTTACCTTGCATACTGACAGCATTGAGGTGTACACCAGTATTGTGTAGCTGCTTTAGCTTGGGGGGGGGAGGTATGGCACATTGATCTTACCTTACATACTGACAGCATTGAGGTGTACACCAGTATTGTGTAGCTGCTTTAGCTTGGGGGGAGGGGGGATATGGCACGTTGATCTTACCTTACATACTGACAGCATTGAGGTGTACACCAGTATTGTGTAGCTGCTTTAGCTTTGGGGGGGGGTATGGCACATTGATCTTACCTTACATACTGACAGCATTGAGGTGTACACCAGTATTGTGTAGCTGCTTTAGCTTGGGGGGAGGGGGGATATGGCACATTGATCTTACCTTACATACTGACAGCATTGAGGTGTACACCAGTATTGTGTAGCTGCTTTAGCTGGGGGGGGGGGCATGGCACATTGATCTTACCTTACATACTGACAGCATTGAGGTGTACACCAGTATTGTGTAGCTGCTTTAGCTGGGGGGGGGTATGGTACATTGATCTTACCCTGCATACTGACAGCATTGAGGTGTACACCAGTATTGTGTAGCTACTTTGTGCATCTGTGCTCTCTATTGCCAGGAATCTATAAATATCCTATTTTGTTTGCTTTGATCCTGTCACAAGGATTCTCACAATTTGGTTTATATCTTCCCCCAGCCCTCGCCATTAATTTTCTCTCTCTGTCTTCCCCCTCTTTAAAGATTCAGGTTCTTGCTTCCCACGTGCCACTGTTAGGTAACAGCCTGAAGGTAATTAAGTGGAAGCAATGTGTTTTGTTATGTAAATCTAGTTTTGCCGTTATAGTCACTCATTCAGTTATTTTTCTGCCGCAGATTTTCTTTCACTAATTCTTCACTTTAGGTTCTCGTATTTATATCAGTGGGATACCCAAGGCTTATATAATACACGGATGAGAATACTTGTCTGTCTTTTTTTTTATATTCCTACTTGAGCTGAACTAAATTTATGGTACCACTGTATATCCACCTGTTTTCAAGAAAGTATGTCCTGAAATACTGTCAAGGGTATGGGCGAGCAGGGACTGACGTCAAATTTGTTGACTCTTGTATTAATATACAGAGTCTTAAAAGGAGAGTGAAGTCAAAATTAAAAGGAAGTTGTGCTACTGTGACACTCCCAATGAGTATACAGCTTGTGGGCAATGTGAAGCAGGTATACATTGTATTTGCCAATCACTGACTGTATCATCATCTGGAGCAGAATAGGGCTGTTCCGGGACTGCAAGTTTGACTATCTGCAAAACTATTTAGAAGAAATTAAGCACACAGTAAAAGATAGTAATTTGTTTAAAAAATAAAATGCTCCAATAAAAATGAACATTTTGTTTTTATATCACAATATCTCTTTAATACCTTTCTTGTGTCTTTACTTATGAAATAGAAACTATCACCAGATATAGTAATGGAGCTGTGCGCACATTCATCAAGAGTACACTGTTAGACAGTGTTCCAGGTTTTGCCATATTGTCACAGTTTTACAATAGCAGCACCTCTCAATATAGTGCCAGTATGATCATCCATTTGGCTGAAATTTATGTATATAACTTTTCTACAAACACAGTGGAATTACAAAGTAATCTGTTCAGGCTTCCTCATGTAAGCATTAAAGGAACTCAAAGGGTTTCTGAGGTAAATTGAAAATCCCTGCAACAGTCAGACAAAGAGAACAGACCACACCTCATAGAACATTATTGTTTATTATATAAAGTCTGCACACAATCAAAACCTATCCACAAGATACACAGTAGAATAAGATATGCAAGTTGTACCTCTGTAGTGAAATGTCTTTCTACAGTGTGTGTGTTTGACGTCACTAATATAAAAAAAAAACCTTCCACAGAATCTTTTTTTTTTTGTGTGTGTATCCTGCACCTCAAAACAGAGGAAAGACGTTAAATTGAGTGTAATTACTGATCTCTGCCTCATCAGTGTACATCAAAGCTACCAAAACAATCATTAAATTAAGGCGACCAGGCATCTTTAGTTTTTATATACCCAAACTGAGTATAAAATAGGGGCGCTATCAAAAAGAGTACACTGTGTGTACAGGTAACCCACAGAGATGTCACAGAAAGTGTATGTATATATATATATATATATATATATATATATATATATATGTATATATATATATATATATGTATATATATGTATATGTATGTATATGTATGTATATGTATGTATATATATGTATATATATATATGTATATATATATATATGTATATATATATGTATGTATATATATATATATATATGTATATATATATATGTGTATATATATATATATATATATATATATGTGTGTATATATATATATATATATAAGGATAAATTAGCCACAATACTGTATAAGGGCTATATCAATCTCAGAGATAGAAGTCACCTGTATATATACACACACATATATATATATATATATATATATATATATATATATATATATATATATATATATATATATATATATATATATATATATATATATATATATATATATATATGTATAAAGTCCCAGTGAACCAAACAGTCCAATGAGTATCCAAGATGCAGTTTAAAGCAGTGTTAGGCAGCTCTCCTCGAGGTATAAGGCCATCCACATCGAGTAAATTCTATAGAGAAACAGAGAAGTTGCCACATAGCATAATTCTGTGAGATATATCGGCAAATAAATTGAAACTCTGATGCACTCACGTTTAGCAAAGCACCAAGATGTGATGCGAGCTGGGCAGGCCGGAACCTCAGAGTTGTCCAGTATAACTCTTCTCTCAGGCTATGTCTCCCCCAATGCCAGTGGCTAGTCACAAGATAGCAGTGCTGTTTACGAGTCAGGTGTATTTTCAACTCCAGCAGTTTCAGGTAAACACCAGGCAGGGATATCCAAAAGAGGCAATGTAGCAAGTTGTATGAATAAAAGTGTTTATTGTAACACATTAAAAACACAGCAACGTGTTTCTCAGTATCCAGTACTGTTTCCTCAGTAAATAAGTAGCGCTCATTTTGGGTCAGCACACAGTAGGTTTTGAACTGCATCCAGCTTGTTCCCCCACCTTTGTGATGGGAAACATGGCTGCCTGCAAAAATAGCTGTGTCGGCAGTGCAATCCTTTAATCAGCATCTATCTCCCTCCATAGCCATGTGGGAGCTGGGGAGGAGGATTCAGCTCACCAGTTATTTTCAGAACTAGAACCTTGAGGATAACCAGTGATTGGTGCCCGCACTGCCCTCTACCAACTTAGCCAGACACAACTTATCAGACACAATCTTGGCTACACGAGTTCAGGTTATGGGGGTGTAGGTAGGTTAGACATCCTGGGATGGAAGGAAAGTAGAGTGCCTAATCCAATGAAGAATGTGGGCAAGCTGAACCGATCCTGCGCCAGACAACTAGATAGGATAGACATCCTGCTCATCTTATGACAGCAATAGCACTTTCACTAGCATACACTATAATTCTACGCTTACCTAACAACTATCTATAATTTATTTAGTCTTTCAGCAGAAATGGCTCTTTTAGAATTCCTATAGGTCAGATTTATATATATTTATTTCATGAAAATGACTATTGATTTGCTTGTTCAGCCCCTCAGTTGCTCCAATACTGGTAAGAGACTGTGTGTGTGTGTGTGTGTGTGTGTGTGTGTGTGTGAGAGAGCGCAGCTCTTCTTAGAGGACAATTAAAGTAAAAAAATAAACTTTCATGATTCAGATAGAGCACACAATTTCTCTTGTAGTGTGTTCAGTCCACGGGTCATCCATTACTTATGGGATATATTCTCCTTCCCAACAGGAAGTTGCAAGAGGATCACCCAAGCAGAGCTGCTATATAGCTCCTCCCCTCACATGTCATATCCAGTCATTCTCTTGCAACCCTCAACAAAGGAGGTCGCGAGAGGAGCTGGAGTTTTTACTTAATTATTCTTCAATCAAAAGTTTGTTATTTTAAATGGCACCGGAGTGTGCTGTTTTTCTATCTCAGGCAGTATTTGGAAGAAGAAACTGCCTGCGTTTTCTATGATCTTAGCAGGCGTAACTAAGATCCACTGGCTGTTCTCGACATTCTGAGGAGGGGGGTAACTTCAGAAAATGGGAATAGCATGCGGGGTCTCCCGCAAATGAGGTATGTGCAGTACAATATTTTCTGGGAATGGAATTGACTAAGAAAACACTGCTGTTACCCGTATGATGTAAGTACAGCCTTAAATGCAGTAGTAGTGACTGGTATCAGGCTGATAAATGTATGCACAGTAGAGTTATTTTCTAGGGTCTAGAATTTGACTGAAAAAATACTGTTAATACTGATATAATGTGTGAGCCTTAACTGCAGTAGAAGCGACTGGTAGCAGGCTTAGTAATAACTTTACACAGCATCTGAAATGTTGTTTTTTAAAACGTTTACTGGCATGTTAATCGTTTTGTGAGGTACTTTGGTGATAAATCCTTTTGGGCATGATTTTTTTCCACACTGCTAACGTATATTTCTGCATAGAAACAGTTATATCAGGTCTCCCACTGTTGTAATAGAAGTGGGAGGGACCTTTTTTAGCGCCTTGTTGCGCAGTTAAAATTCTAGCACAGTCTTCCTGCTTCTTCCTCTTTGATCCAGGACGTCTCCAGAGAGCTCAGGGATCTTCAAAATCCGTTTTTGAGGGAGGTAATCAGTCACAGCAGACCTGTGACAGTGTGTTTGACTGTGATAAAAGCGTTAAATCTTAATTTGATATCCGTTTTTTGGGTACTGAGGGGTTAATCATCCTTTTGCTAATGGGTGCAATCCTCTGCTAATTAATTTACATTTAAAGAATTGTTGACTATAACTGAACTAGTTCTTTGTTGTTCAATTGTGTGTTTAAAAAAAAGCGCTGCAGCGTTTTTTATATTGCTTGTAAACTTATTGAAGTAATTTCCAAGCTTGCTAGCTTCATTGCTAGTCTGTTTAAACATGTCTGATACAGAGGAATCTGCTTGTTCATTATGTTTAAAAGCCGATGTGGAGCCCAATAGAAATATGTGTACCAATTGTATTGATATTACTTTGAATAAAAGTCAATCTGTACCGATAAAGAAATTATCACCAGACAACGAGGGGGAAGTTATGCCGTCTAACTCTCCTCACGTGTCAGTACCTTCGTCTCCCGCTCGGGAGGTGCGTAAGATTGAGACGCCAAGTACATCAAGGCCCTTACAAATCACTTTACATGATATGGCTAATGTTATGAAAGAAGTATTATACAATATGCCCGAGTTAAGAGGCAAGCGCGACAGCTCTGGGTTAAGGACAGAGCGCGCCGATGACACGAGAGCCATGTCTGATACTGCGTCACAATTTGCAGAACATGAGGACGGAGAGCTTCATTCTGTGGGTGACGGTTCTGGTTCGGGGAGACCGGATTCAGAAATTTCAAATTTTAAATTTAAGCTTGAGAACCTCCGCGTGTTGCTAGGGGAGGTGTTAGTGGCTCTGAATGATTGTGACACAGTGGCAATCCCAGAGAAATTATGTAGGCTGGATAAATACTATGCGGTACCGGTGTGTACTGACGTTTTTCCTATACCAAAGAGGCTTACAGAGATTATTAGCAAGGAGTGGGATAGACCCGGTGTGCCTTTTTCCCCTCCTCAGATATTTAGAAAAATGTTCCCTATAGACGCCACCACACGAGACTTATGGCAGACGGTCCCTAAGGTGGAGGGAGCAGTTTCTACTTTAGCCAAGCGTACCACTAT
>NC_069506.1:202705359-202722859 GCF_027579735.1 Bombina bombina | reverse complement strand
TAAATTTAAACTGGAAAACCTCCGTGTATTACTAGGGGAGGTGTTAGCGGCTCTGAATGATTGTAACACAGTTGCAATACCAGAGAAAATGTGTAGGTTGGATAAATATTTTGCGGTACCGACGAGTACTGAGGTTTTTCCTATACCTAAGAGACTTACTGAAATTGTTACTAAGGAGTGGGATAGACCCGGTGTGCCGTTCTCACCCCCTCCGATATTTAGAAAAATGTTTCCAATAGACGCCACCACAAGGGACTTATGGCAAACGGTCCCTAAGGTGGAGGGAGCAGTTTCTACCTTAGCTAAGCGTACCACTATCCCGGTGGAGGATAGCTGTGCTTTTTCAGATCCAATGGATAAAAAATTAGAGGGTTACCTTAAGAAAATGTTTGTTCAACAAGGTTTTATATTGCAACCCCTTGCATGCATTGCGCCGATCACGGCTGCAGCGGCATTCTGGATTGAGTCTCTGGAAGAGAACATTGGTTCAGCTACTCTGGACGACATTACGGACAGGCTTAGAGTCCTTAAACTAGCTAATTCATTCATTTCGGAGGCCGTAGTACATCTTACTAAACTTACGGCGAATAATTCAGGATTCGCCATTCAGGCACGCAGGGCGCTGTGGCTAAAATCCTGGTCAGCTGATGTTACTTCTAAGTCTAAATTGCTTAATATACCTTTCAAAGGGCAGACCTTATTCGGGCCCGGGTTGAAAGAGATTATCGCTGACATTACAGGAGGTAAAGGCCATGCCCTGCCTCAGGACAAAGCCAAAGCTAAGGCTAGACAGTCTAATTTTCGTTCCTTTCGTAATTTCAAAGCAGGAGCAGCATCAACTTCCTCTGCACCAAAACAGGAAGGAGCTGTTGCTCGCTACAGACAAGGCTGGAAACCTAACCAGTCCTGGAACAAGGGCAAGCAGACTAGGAAACCTGCTGCTGCCCCTAAAACAGCATGAATTGAGGGCCCCCGATCCGGGATCGGATCTAGTGGGGGGCAGACTTTCTCTCTTCGCCCAGGCTTGGGCAAGAGATGTTCAGGATCCCTGGGCGCTAGAGATAATATCTCAGGGATACCTTCTGGACTTTAAATACTCTCCTCCAAGAGAGAGATTTCATCTGTCAAGATTGTCAACAATCCAGACAAAGAAAGAGGCGTTTCTACGCTGCGTACAAGAGCTCTTGTTAATGGGAGTAATCCATCCAGTTCCACGATCGGAACAGGGACAGGGGTTTTACTCAAATCTGTTTGTGGTTCCCAAAAAAGAGGGAACTTTCAGACCAATCCTGGACTTAAAGATCCTAAACAAATTCCTAAGAGTTCCATCGTTCAAGATGGAGACTATTCGGACAATTTTACCTATGATCCAAGAGGGTCAGTACATGACCACTGTAGATTTAAAAGATGCTTACCTTCACATACCGATTCACAAAGATCATTATCGGTACCTAAGGTTTGCCTTCCTAGACAGGCATTACCAGTTTGTGGCTCTTCCATTCGGATTGGCTACAGCTCCAAGAATCTTCACAAAGGTTCTGGGTGCTCTTCTGGCGGTACTAAGACCGCGGGGAATCTCGGTAGCTCCATACCTAGACGACATTCTGATACAAGCTTCAAGCTTTCAAACTGCCAAGTCTCATACAGAGTTAGTGCTGGCATTTCTAAGGTCACATGGATGGAAGGTGAACGAAAAGAAAAGTTCACTCGTTCCACTCACAAGAGTTCCCTTCCTGGGGACTCTTATAGATTCTGTAGAAATGAAGATTTACCTGACAGAGGACAGGCTAACAAGACTTCAAAGTGCTTGCCGCACCCTCCATTCCATTCAACACCCGTCAGTGGCTCAATGCATGGAGGTAATCGGCTTAATGGTAGCGGCAATGGACATAGTACCCTTTGCACGCTTACACCTCAGACCACTGCAACTGTGCATGCTAAGTCAGTGGAATGGGGATTACTCAGACTTATCCCCTTCTCTGAATCTGGATCAAGAGACCAGAAATTCTCTTCTATGGTGGCTTTCTCGGCCACATCTGTCCAGGGGGATGCCATTCAGCAGACCAGACTGGACAATTGTAACAACAGACGCCAGCCTTCTAGGTTGGGGTGCCGTCTGGAATTCTCTGAAGGCTCAGGGACAATGGAGTCAGGAGGAGAGTCTCCTGCCAATAAACATTCTGGAATTGAGAGCAGTTCTCAATGCCCTCCTGGCTTGGCCCCAGTTGACAACTCGGGGGTTCATCAGGTTTCAGTCGGACAACATCACGACTGTAGCTTACATCAACCATCAGGGAGGGACAAGAAGCTCCCTAGCAATGATGGAAGTATCAAAGATAATTCGCTGGGCAGAGTCTCACTCTTGCCACCTGTCAGCAATCCACATCCCGGGAGTGGAGAACTGGGAGGCGGATTTCTTAAGTCGTCATACTTTTCATCCGGGGGAGTGGGAACTTCATCCGGAGGTCTTTGCCCAAATACTTCGACGTTGGGGCAAACCAGAGATAGATCTCATGGCGTCTCGACAGAACGCCAAGCTTCCTCGTTACGGGTCCAGATCCAGGGATCCAGGAGCAGTCCTGATAGATGCTCTGACAGCACCTTGGGACTTCAGGATGGCTTACGTGTTTCCACCCTTCCCGTTACTTCCTCGATTGATTGCCAGAATCAAACAAGAGAGAGCATCAGTGATTCTAATAGCACCTGCGTGGCCACGCAGGACTTGGTATGCAGACCTGGTGGACTTGTCATCCTGTCCACCTTGGTCTCTACCTCTGAAACAGGACCTTCTGATACAGGGTCCCTTCAAACATCAAAATCTAACTTCTCTGAAGCTGACTGCTTGGAAATTGAACGCTTGATTTTATCAAGACGTGGGTTTTCTGAGTCGGTTATTGATACCTTAATACAGGCTAGGAAACCTGTTACCAGAAAGATTTACCATAAGATATGGCGTAAATACCTATATTGGTGTGAATCCAAAGGTTACTCTTGGAGTAAGGTTAGGATTCCTAGGATATTGTCTTTTCTACAAGAAGGTTTAGAAAAGGGTTTATCTGCTAGTTCATTAAAGGGACAGATCTCAGCTCTGTCCATTCTGTTACACAAACGTCTGTCAGAAGTTCCTGACGTCCAGGCTTTTTGTCAGGCTTTGGCCAGGATTAAGCCTGTGTTTAAAACTGTTGCTCCACCATGGAGTTTAAACCTTGTTCTTAATGTTTTACAGGGCGTTCCGTTTGAACCCCTTCATTCCATTGATATAAAGTTGTTATCTTGGAAAGTTCTATTTTTAATGGCTATTTCCTCGGCTCGAAGAGTCTCTGAATTATCAGCCTTACATTGTGATTCTCCTTATTTGATTTTTCATTCGGATAAGGTAGTCCTGCGTACTAAACCTGGGTTCTTACCTAAGGTAGTTACTAACAGGAATATCAATCAAGAGATTGTTGTTCCTTCTTTATGCCCAAATCCTTCTTCAAAGAAGGAATGTCTACTGCACAACCTGGATGTAGTCCGTGCTCTAAAATTTTACTTACAGGCAACTAAGGAATTTCGACAAACGTCTTCTCTGTTTGTCATTTACTCTGGGCAGAGGAGAGGTCAAAAAGCTTCCGCTACCTCTCTTTCTTTTTGGCTTCGTAGCATAATTCGTTTAGCTTATGAGACTGCTGGACAGCAGCCTCCTGAAAGAATTACAGCTCATTCTACTAGAGCTGTGGCTTCCACTTGGGCCTTCAAGAATGAGGCCTCTGTTGAACAGATTTGCAAGGCTGCAACTTGGTCTTCGCTTCATACTTTTTCCAAATTTTACAAATTTGACACTTTTGCTTCATCGGAGGCTATTTTTGGGAGAAAGGTTCTTCAGGCAGTGGTTCCTTCTGTATAAAGAGCCTGCCTATCCCTCCCGTCATCCGTGTACTTTTGCTTTGGTATTGGTATCCCAGAAGTAATGATGACCCGTGGACTGATCACACTTAACAGAAGAAAACATAATTTATGCTTACCTGATAAATTCCTTTCTTCTGTAGTGTGATCAGTCCACGGCCCGCCCTGTTTTTAAGGCAGGTAAATATTTTTTAATTTATACTCCAGTGACCACTTCACCCTTGGCTTTTCCTTTCTCGTTGGTCCTTGGTCGAATGACTGGGAGTGACGTAGAGGGGAGGAGCTATATGCAGCTCTGCTGGGTGAATCCTCTTGCACTTCCTGTTGGGGAGGAGTAATATCCCAGAAGTAATGTTGACCCGTGGACTGATCACACTACAGAAGAAAGGAATTTATCAGGTAAGCATAAATTATGTTATTTTTACACTTTATTTATAAAGCGCCAACATATTCCACAGCGCTGTCAATGGGTACAGTTCCTTTAGATAAAAAAAATGTTATAAAACTTGTAAGAGACAAGACAACATTTTACAAACACATACAGGAGGAATTAAAGACCCTATTCCTGTGGGGATTTACAATCTAGATATGGGGTTAAATCCCTTCCCTATGTGTATTACTGGCAGTAAAGTTAAATCTCTGCATTGTGAGGTTAAATGGGTTACATTATGTGCTTTGTCGGCACAATACTGACAAGAATGAGTTCATATGTAACAGCTCACTTGCAAGAAATATAGAAGTGGCAAATATGTAACTGACAGTTATTGGAAAGTAAGAGGGGCAACCAGGGCTGCCACTAGAAATTTTGGGGCCCCTGACTTAACCATTGATCAGCGCCCCTCCCCCTTTGACATGTGCAATTTTTGACCAAGTGACTAAAACGTATATACACTTTATTCTTAAGTGTCTATTTAAACTTGGAAATGTTGTAAAGGTAGTAACATACAGACACTCATACACTGAAACGCACACACTCACACATAAGGATTCACATATAGACACTTTAGCAGACATGCAAAGAAACACCCAAACAGACACTCAGTACTTGTTTACATTGACCTGACAAGTAATGAGGTAGACTACAGTTTTGTAAAAAAAGATTTAGAAAACAAAATATGGAGTTCTGATTATCTTTTTGTAAAGGAAGATGCCAACTAAATGAAGACAACAGCATGCAATGGCTGAAAGGAAGGGCCCTGAACTGCCTAAACAATAATTTAAAGGTTAAATAGTGGATTGGTGACTTCCGTAAAGGTCTCATTAGTCTCAAAGTCTGTAGAAAGATGTGAATAATCAGTAGTAAGTCAAAATGTCCTAAAAAGGAACAGACAGTTGCAGACATTAAAGGGACAGTATACACTCATTTTCATATAACTGCATGTAATAGACACTACTATAAAGAATAAGATGCACAGATACTGATATAAAAATCCAGTATAAAAATGTTTAAAAACTTACTTAGAACCTCTTAGTTTAGCTCTGTTGAGAAGGTTGCTGGAAAGCCCACTGCAAGTGGGAAATAAGACCCCCCCCCCCTTCTTTTGCATATGAAAAGATCCTTTACACAAACAGGAGCAAGCTGGAGAAGGTAGCTGACGTTATTCACATAAAACTTTGGGGCTTGGTTAGGAGTCTGAAAATCAGAGCAATGTTATTTAAAAATTAGCAAGACTATACATTTAAAAAAAAAAAAAAAACTTTATGGGCTATATAAATAGATCATCTACAAAACATTTATGCAAAGAAAAAATGAGTGTATAATGTCCCTTTAAGAGATCACTTTTTAAAGAATCATATTTGTAAATGTGTAAACAAAAATAATTCCGTGAATTCAAAATTGTACATTAATGATCTGGGTAGATGGCTAGATGAAGAAAAGTACTTTTAAAAGGTTGACATATGTTTGTTTGTTTTGCCCCCATTTTCCCCAACCAAGAGCACCACTTCAAATATAGTGTACAAATGTTCCCATCTGTCAGCTGTACGTATGGATTTTGAAAATGCTGTATTCTTTATGGTCTTGGTGAAACCATAAGCTGTGGTACTCATACCATTAGATCTGGTTAAATGCAGGATTTAGGCTTGTTGGTATGTATTTCAAAATTAAGTCAGCTGTAGTGTAAACTGAACAGTTTTAAGTTAACCTGTCTCATTTCAAACACTGAGCAATCTTAGTCTGAGAGTATAACATTTTATGCAGATGTAAAAATCTTAGATAAAATGCCTCCTTGCATCTGGAAAGTCCTTGCATAAAGGGGCAGTAAAAACTGGAATGTGTGTGTATATATATATATATATATATCTGCCAAAAGGGCACCTACCATTTGTTTATTAAGGAGGAAACATTTCTGCAGGGTTTTAAACATAGAACTTCTACAGCATTGTCAAATAACCATAAATACACTGCTGCTAAAAAAAAATGTTTTTATGGACCCCTGGCCCTACCATACAACTACTACCACACTGAAGTTACAATCCGAAATTGCACAAAGAAATAAAAAACACTTGCTAAGGAAGTCCTACCTCCTCTGCAAATGAAAGTGATCTGCCGTCTGACTCAAGCACACACTGTACAAACAAAGTGCCAAGTCTGTCTCACCCTGTGCATAGTGGTTTAGTGCACACTCAGAAATCCTCTCAAATGCTAATACTTTACTCATTGTAATAACATTTCCCATGCTCAATTAGCACTCTGCTGTAGTACCCACTGGTGGCTGCCAAAATAAAAAAAAAAAAGATTTTTTTTTTTTTTAGTTTTTGCCTCATGGGGCCCCCCTGGCCCATTGGGCCCCTGACAGGAGTCACCCCTGTCACCCCCTGATGGCGGCCCTAGGGGCAACCATACCTAGAGCAGCTGCCTTTACCAGTTATGGATTATATCAAATTATTGCAAAGCTGTACAAGATGTTTTAGCAATAAAAAGTCTATGGATGTGCAAGTCTGTTTTTAAAGTTCAGAGAATTCTCTTTGGGGAACCCAAAACTTATAAAACCTAAAAATGACTGTCAAAATCAACATAATTAGGTCAAAAATTCATATTTCAGAATAATCGTTGCTGAGGATATCCACTAAAGAGGATTTTGTCTAATATACTGGAGCATCGTTTAGAGAGGGTACCACCTATCCAAGAATATAAAAAAAACCTTTATGTAGAGAAACCTTTTGCTGAACAATTCTGGCAAATTTCTAACACACATTAAACAAATCCAAAATTTAGAACATCCATTTTTTTTTTATATTTAAAATGCTGCAAAAGAGAAATGTTACAGGAAGGTTTTCCAGACTTGGCCTTGAACGGATGCAAATGGGCCAGGATTTTCATTATTTCTTTGCCAATGACTGAACCCAGGAAACGGAATAGGAACGATCCATCGGTTTCTAAATGGGAACATTTTACCCTGATAGCTGCCTTCAGGAGTTGGACACCATTGGTTAACTTGCTTTGCTTACAGTGTCCTTTTCGTACATCTCTGACAAGAAAACATTGTATGTTGTCTCTAAAACTACCTCTGTGCAGTGTTGTATGATGAGAAGCCACCAGGGCTCTCTGGAAATCGCAGTCTCTCATGGAAAATCTAGTATGTGACTCTCGAGGACCAATAAGATGGAGTAAGGTGGGGATTTACTGAAGTACAATAAATGCTTAATTGTGCTTGTAGAAATTAGAATCTCTAGATCTGTAAAAAATAAATAAATCTGTTATGATGAATTATGTAGACTACATAAATCGGGGGTCAACAAATCTGTTTAACCCTTTGGCTGCTAAGCCATTTCCCACCTGGGTGCTAATATTTTATTTTATTTTTGAATTTTTTTAAAACATTTTTTTAAACATTTTTATGTTTTTTTTTTACAGTCCCCCAAGACTTATACTGTTGGAAAGGTTAAGCGATTACCTTTCCAACAATGGGTCTTGGGGGTCTGTAGCTGCTTAGATGCCTGAGATACAGGCTTCTAAGCAGCATGCCCCCTCCTGCTATACTTAACATTGTTAAGTATAAATAAAGTTGTGCTGTGACGTCATCACGTAATTGCGCGTGACGTCGCCGCACATCACGTGAAGCCCTGGCATTGCCTGTCACTCTACAGGCACGATCGCCGGGGTAGGAGCAGTTAGGAGCCCCAGATCTCCCTCAAGGTGGGAGAGTGCTCATGACGGCTCTGAGCCGTCATTAGCACCAGAGTGAGAAACTCTGTGACGGTTCAGAGCCGTCATTAGCACTCAAAGGGTTAAAATTTAGGAGACAGTAAGAATATTTAGGAGCCAACCAGTGGTATTTGTATATAGATATCTGGAGAATAACCCCAAAAGTTAGGAGCCAGGGGTAAAATTCTAGGAGCCAGTGGCTCCCAGGCTCCTGGGTTTGTCGAGCCCTGACATAAATAAGCTATTTCCATTTATGTTGCCTTGATTTTAAAGGGATCTCACCTATAGTATTGACTCCATATGCAGAAGCTAACCGCTATATAAGAACTGCTGTAAAAGTACAAGCAGAACAGCTTACCTAATGTTAAAGGAACATTAAAGTCAAACTTAAAGGGACAGTCTACACCAGAATTTTTATTGTTTTAAAAGATAGATAATCCCTTTATTACCCATTTCCCAGTTTTGCATAACCAACACAGTTATAATAATATACTTTTAACCTCTGTCATTATCTTGTATCTAAGCCTCTGCAAACTGCCCCTTTTTTCAGTTCTTTTGACAGACTTGCAGTCTAGCCAATCAGTGCCAGCTCCCAGATTACTTCACGTGCACGAGCACAGTGTTATCTATATGAAATATGTGAACTAACACCCTCTAGTGGTGAAAAACTGAAAGAGGTGGGCTTCAAGGTCTAAGAAATTAGCATATGAACCTCCTAGGTTAAGCTTTCAACTAAGAATACAAACAGAACAAAGCAAAATTGGTGATAAAAGTAAATTGGAAAATTGTTTAAAATTACATGCTCTATCTGAATCATGAAAGTTTATTTTGGCCTAGACTGTCCCTTTAAAGGGATAGAAAAGTGAAAAAGGAAGTGTGCTAGGTGCATTTCAGTTTGAAATAGAAGCCTTGTTGCAATATTCTTTAATTGGCAAAAATGCTTATAATAAAAGTTATTACTGTTTTTCTGCAGAATACGCACATATCCTGTGAGGGCTTGTGCACCAGTATTCAAACACCACACCTTTGCAGAAAGTGGCTTATATCAGTGTTTTACGACCAGTGTGCCGTGAGAGATCCTCAGGTGTGCAGCGGCAGACTGACAACAGTGTGACATATTTTTTAAATTTTGCTTGTTTTTTACTCCCAGTGCAGGGGTGTCCCTCTTTCAAATTTTGAAATATTGGGAGGCATGTGACAGTCTCATCAGGCAGACAGGCAGGCATCATTTACAACCATGACATATTGACATTCATTCACAGACATTCATTATGATCAATATGTCACATATAGTGTGTAGGAGGCATGGCATAACAGCACAATACATACAGTATGTGAGTGTGTATGTGTATGTATATATGTGTATATATGTGTGTGTATATATATATATATATATATATAGATATATAGATATATAGATATATATATATAGATATATATATATATATATATATATATATATATATATATATATATATATATATATATGCTGTATTAGGCTACAATGTGTGTTTTTTTTTTAAATTTTGGGATGGTGGTGTGCCACAGGATTTTTTAATGTAAAAAAGTGTGCCACGGCAAAAAAAAAAATGTTGAAAATCACTGGCTTATATGACACAAATGACTTCACCAGAAGCAATACACACCACTACCAGCACTCTGGGAAAGTGTGGTGTTTGAATACTGGTGCAATGGCCCTCACAGCATATGTACGTATCCCGCAGAAAACCAGTAATAACGTTTACTAGAAGCATTTTGCTAATGAGAGTATATTGCAAAAATGCTTTTATTTCAAATTGACATGCGCCCATGCACATTTCATTTTTGACCTTTCTATTCCTTTAAAGTTCCATGATTCAGATAAAGCACACAATTTTAAACAACTTTTAATTCACTTCCATTATCAAACTGTGCACAATCCTTTCTATATGCAGAGGCATCAGCTCCTAATGTGCAAGAATTCACAGTGTATATTTAAATGCATTTTATAATTGGCTGATGTCGGTCACATGGTGCAGGGGGAAGGACAATTGAACTAACTTTGGAATTTGTCAGACAACAATCTACTCATTTGAAACTCAGACTAAGTGCTTTTACATTGTCTTTTTATTATGCAATTCTACTGTATTTAATGGTTCTTTAATAAGTGATATAAAAAATAAAGTGATCTGTAAAAAATAAAGTGATCTGTAAATAGCATGATCTAATTGTTATGCCTCTAAACCATATTCAGTCCTATTTATCCCATAGAACAGATCATAATAAAAAAATACAGACACAAGTAAAACACTGTGAATTAGAAAGGCCTCTTGCAGGTACTAACTGATTCGAAAAAAAATAACACAACTGAAGATTTATTACTAAAAAGTGCATGCACTAGAATACATTTCTATTTTGGTGTTTTTTTTTTTTGTTTGCTATCAAGACTATTATCCTCCTACAACAAAACCTGTTAATTTAATAAACAGACTGATGTACTTTTTAATTAGGAGTCTGTTGATTGTCTTTAAAACGATACTTTGCAAGAATTGTGATAATTTTCTTATTATTTTTGAAATGTTGAGATAACAAAACTTCCAACCTTGAAATAAATAAATAATAAAAAATAATATATATATATATATATATATATATATTATTTGAATATGTACAGTAAAAGTACTTTCACTATTTACATACATGTATTTGACTTTGAAGATAGTGAATTTTCCCTTTAGAACCTTATCTAGAACCCAGGTCCTTCAACGTTCTAGATCAGGTTCTAGAGGAAAGTAGTACTTGCTTGATTAGCACAGAAGGTGTTTTAATTTCTGATGACATCCTTAGTTTTTTGTTTTGTTTTTGACATTCTAGGGAAATAATCGTGAAAATACAGTGAAATCAGTTGTGTATATTAAATAATATGGTCACTCAAAACCATTTCATTTTAATATCCATGTCCCTTTTACCTGCCAGTGCAACACTAAAGTCAAAATGAAACTTTTATGATCAAAGAGACATTAAACCCAACATTTTTCTTTCATGATTCAGATAGAGAATACAAGTTTAAGCAACATTTTAAATTAACTTCTATTATCTAATTTGCTTCTTTCTTTAGAGATCCTTTGTTGAAGAAATATCAATGCACATGTGTGAGCCAATCACTTGAGGCAAATATGTGCAGCCACCAATCAGAAGCTACTGAGCCTATCTAGATATGCTTTTCAGGAAAGAATGTCAAGAGAATTAAGCAGATTAGATAATATAAGTAAATTAGAAAGTTGTTTAAAATAGTATTCTCTATATGAATCGTGAAAGAAAAAATGTGGGTTTAATGTCCCTTTAAGATAGTGCATGCAATTTTTTTTATAACTTCCCAATTTACTTTTATTAGCAAATTTTACTTTGTTCTTTTGATAAATTGTTGAAAAGTAATCTCTAGATCTAGAGCATCAATGCATTATTGGGAGCTAGTTTAGCACAACGGGTAAACTAATAATAAAAGGCATGGAAGCCAATCGCCAGCTAACTCCAAGGAGTGCATTCCTGAACCTACCTAGGTATTCTCTTCAACAACGGATAGAAGGAAAACAAAGCAAATTTGATAATATAAGTAAATTTTGGAAGGTGTTTAAAATTGCATGCTCTACCTGACTCATGGAAGTTTCAATTTGCCGTCTCTTTAACAAATGGTAAAAGGAGTATGTGTATTTTTTCTACCTCTACCCTCATTTTGTGACACCCAAAACTTGTAAAAGGCAATGCTTTTTAACCCTTATGCCCTAAGGAAAGCTGCTGTCACTGCTGTTTGTTATAACAATGTTGTTTAAATGTTTCTATTCATCCATTGTGTCTCAACTGTTTGTCTAAATCTTTTTTTCTAAAATCCATTTCGGCAATTTTGTTTGTTCATGAAAAATACAACTAACAATAGTGTGAACTATATATGACTTTAATACCTGTTTTAAATGTTATTACAGTTATCCTTTAATGTAACTCATTTTGTTTTCTATAGGTGTCAAAATATATGTAACAATGTTCCATTCTCGCTGGATAGTTTATTTTCTTGCAAGTGACAAGAAGCATTAAATGTGGTGAATCCTATAATCTTATAGCGTTTTATTGACAGATTTGCTGGTAGAATAAGGACTGCAGCACACAATTCTTTGTCTGTGTATAAAGACTTTGAGAGATGAATAGAGGGAGGGGAAATGAAAAGAAGCGTATACAGACACACAGGAAGGGAAGGAAATACATTTCACAGACGTTAAAGGGTCATTAAATGGCCACAGTACATATTATTGTTAAAATGAACCAAATGCATAGTAAAATGTGTGCATTTGCCAAAGACGGCTAAAACAGCCATTGTGTTTTTTTTGTTTGTTTTTTTTTTACTTTATAACGAGATATAATATATATATATATATATATATATATATATATATATATATATATATATATATATATATATATATACATACACACAAACTATATATACAGATACACATAGACATACATACACAAACAATATATACATATACAGACACATGTAGACAATATATATACACACACAGACAATATATACACACAGACAAGCCTTATCTAGCATGGTTTGTGAATGTTGAATAGTGAAGGGTTTCATTTTTTTATGATATAATCAGTGTACTATTATTAGGATAATACAGATCTATTTGCTACACCTTTTGTTTAAGACTTTTTTTAATGTAAAATTACTTCATGTATTTCACTATATATTTTATTAAAGCAAATTTATTATTATCTTAATATAAAGTTTGTTTCCAGCCGTCCATTTTCCCAGATGCCTGTGCACCACTGGTACCCTAAAACTGAAGCCCTGCGCCTAGGTTCTGGGGTCCTGGAGCCCCTCACATTGTCTCCTCACATAAATGGCCAAATGCTGCCTGTTGCCCAGTTAAATCTGTAGCATCTAGTAGGCATGAGCTACTGTGCCACGTGAGCATGCTCGCACTGGGGGGCTGTATTTGCATTGGGTATTCGTTGCTGTTAGCAGCAATGTGTGTTGTACTGCATAATTGCAAACAGCACTTTACCCACTGACTCCAGTGTATGTTGACAGTGTAAGCCCGTATTAGTTTGTGTAAAACAGCCATTCTTGCTGTTTTTTTTTTTTTTCCCAGCAATACACGTGCCAACAACAAAACATGAAGATATTATATATATATATATATATATATATATATATATACTAGTCCTAAAGCCCGTTCACACGGGCCATTTTTTGCAGTACAGTGGTCCCACCCCTTGCGTTCTCTTCCTCCCACTCTCTTTTGCTTTCTCTCTCTCTCTCTCTCTCTCTCTCTCTCTCTCTCTATCTCTCTATCTCTCTATCTCTCTATCTCTCTATCTCTCTATCTCTCTCTCTCTCTCTCTCTCTCTCTCTTTCTCTCTCTCTCTCTCTCTCTCTCTCTCTCTCTCTCTCTCTCTCTCTCTCTCTCTCTCTCTCTCTCTCTCTCTCTCTCTCTCTCTCTCTCTCCCCTCATTCATAAGTATATCTGGTGATTTAAGACAGTAAGCGTAGTTAAAAGTAGGCATGAGTTTATATCTAAGCTCAGTCTTGAAATGATCTGTCAGATTAGTTGCACAGCTATGGATATTCTATGCAGTTATTAAAACGGGACAGTAAAGTCACAGTTGAGCTATATTGGTTCAGATACAGCAAACAATTTTAAGAAAGTTTCCAATGTGATTCTGTTATCAAATTGTCTTTGTTCTTTATGTATCCTTTGTTGAAGAGTAAACCTAGGTAGTCTTAAGTGCATCTTTAGCAGTCTATGGCAGCAGTGTTTGACAATTTTTGTCACAGTGTTATACATGGTTAAAAACACTTCTGAGATATTTTATGCTGAACATCGTTAATTCTTGAATGCGCCCACCGCTAAGTTCCTTTAACAAAATTAAAAACAAACTTTCTTTCTCACCCGGTGATTTTTGGAGCTGCATTGTATTCTTGGAAAAGTGCAACACACTACAATCTGGATTTGCACAGATCATAGTGTGTTGCAATTTCACAAGAAAAAATGCAGCTCCAAATAGAGTCGAACGGCATGAGGGGCCACCTTCTTCTGCATTCAGATGCTAATGAAGCATCTCAAATGCCCACGTTTTTCTCCAATGCTTTGAAATCTATGCAAAAGTAATACAAAAGGTCCTCTGCCTAGTTTACATGTAGCTGCACACCCTGCAGTATGTGTAACTCAAAACTGCCCAGGTTAACATGGCTGAGGTGAATAGTGAATGGTAAGCACTGTGTACTCAAGTGTTTGGTTTTGCAACTTTGAAATGTTTGTAAAACATTTTATTTTTATTTGTATATCTTTTGTAATTCAGTGCTTTCGAGCATGTACTTTTTGCATTGAGTGCCCCTTTAACAAAATAGAGCATGTAAGTTTTGCATCAGAATGCCAGTTAAACTGCTGATCTATACTGTACATAATACAAATTACTTTATGACTGATGTCCTGTTAATGGATTTGAGCCCTTGTTGTGTTTGCCAGTTGTGCAATATTTAAACATTAAAGGACTACAATAGAATGGCATAACACAAACCGTGCATAACAATATAATGCAATAGCACCTACTCAGTTTTAAATGAACAACAGATTGTTTTCTTACTAATTTCAACATTTTCTTTAATTACCACCCCCTTTATTGTGTGACAGCCATCAGCAAATGACAGACTCATATATGTATGTGTACACTCTTACTCTTGCACATGTTTAGTAGGAGTTGTCACACTATATAAAGATTGTGGGATAATGGAATTAAATTGGAAAGTATCTATCTTTAAAACTGCATGCTCTGAACCATGAAAGTTTAATTTTGACTTTAATGTCCCTTTAAATATTAACTATTTGTGTGTTTTAATTGTTTGAAATATTTAATTGAATCTTTTGCCCTGAGAGATCATGAATATTGAGGGATTCAGATCAAGTAACGTCCTTAATATAATTTTGTTTTACATCTATTTTGAGATAAAATACATTTACTTGTTCGGTTTATCTCACTATGGATTTTAGGGGTAAATGTCCTAGGGATTTTAAACCTACACTTAAGTTTTTCTAGCACTTCCTAAGGGACATTTTGCTCCAGTCAGAGGGAAACTGATAGGAGATCAGGGACAGCTGCTAATTCACCTTAACTATGTCTCTTGTTAGACCTCTGGGAATAAGCCCTCCCCCTGAGAATTTGTTTTATATAGCAATTAAAACTTTGGAACGGTGTGTCTATTATTGCCAGGCTAAATTTGTAGCGCATTATCATTTTGTTAAGACATATAGATTATAGAAATTGTAACAGTATGTAGATATGCAATACTGTTATAAATGTACAGTTATTTTTATATTAAAACCTTCTTGTTTACTGCTTTCTATAACCATTAATTATGTATTGCAATTTTCAGTGAACCGCTGCTTTATAAACTCTCTCGCCAATTTGGAATTGACGGATTAAAATCACCCTGGATTAATTCGACTGGGGTGATTAACAGGTCCTACTCTCACGCAATTGGCTGCTTGAGGATAGGGAGGTGGACTTGCACAAGCTTTTGCCCGTGCAATGTTAAATATAGGGAACAAATGCGCCACACAATCTGCGATCAACAAGATCTGGATCCTGTCTGTTTGCAGATTGATAAATCTTGCCCTGTAGCGTGTGTCTAAAATTCTTATTTAATTCTGTGTTGTCATATGACACAATGTACACAAACATAAATTGAATATTAATTGCTACATGAACTGTGACAAATTAAACAACGATGGCTTTAGTTTGATCTGCCCTCTCCCTTTTAAAAACAGATTTTATAGAGGGGATTTTGTTGTTCCCGCAATATGTATGCAGTGTACATGCTCTTAATCATCACGCATTAATAAACCTATATTGTTTATAAAGACCAGCATTGCTGAACGGTTATTTTATATTAAGTAACCTGCTGTGTGCTTATAATAGTAATTAGCCTTAGAACTTTAATTTTAAGCAACGCCTCTGACAGGCGTGTGTTTGTTTTCCTGAGGCAGCAACGCCTCCACCAGGTTTTACAGCCAATTGCTGAATATCCCATGTTAGATCTGCGAAAATGTGGGGTACAGTCTGTAGTTTAATTTTGTTAACCCCATGTTGTGGAGGACTAGAAAACACAAGGTTTCTGTTCTTCCATTTGCCGTGGGTAAAACGGACTTGGATGCACTGCAGAGAAGCAGATAAAAAGGAGTGCTCTGATAAAAAAAACCTGACATTTAAATGTCCAGTATTTTTCTGCAAATTTTACAGGACAGCTGGCTGAAAATCCAGACTGTCCATTCAAATACCGGACACCTGGCAATCATAGATATAATGATGTATTCAAAGCAAAGATTAGGCTTAGAATAATATGTAGTATTTTAAAAACTTATGATTAGTTCAAATATTGAAAATATAAGTGTAAAGGCTTAGTTTGTATACAATACTTTGTTTTCTATAAGGTAATGGGCGCAACCATGTTTTAAAGGACCAGTCCACTCACAATAGGTTGATTACTTAGCAGCCATAGCACTATATCAAAGATTTAATTAGCGTAATATACATAAACATTGTACTTGTAAAACTTTATTTTTTTTCAGTTTTTGATTTATTTCACAGATGCTGTCCTCAATGATTCTGGATCGTCTGGATAAAAGGGCTGGGCAACTGCTCTTTGTTAACCTGCCCCCTGACCAATCACAAAGCACAATTAATTATATGAAGGAATATACATTTAAATAAAAAAAATCTAATGTTTGCAATTTTATAATACATTATCTGTGTCTATGCGCCCCCCTGGTCTTCCAGCTTGCGTTTGCCCTGACTCCCCTCCTGAGCAGTAGAGAGACCGCTTCTGTCGCTACCGGTCACAGGACACAGAGCTGTCATCCAGTGATGACTGAAGGCCGCTGTGTTTATGCTGTGACCAGATTGCTCTGTAAGGCAGGGAGTTGTAAACAGTTTATTCATTCATTTATAGAATAACTGTTCACATATGAACACAGAAGTGCTCTTATGTAGCGCAAGTCCGTGTTCACTCTTGTGGTGATGTCACTCTGAGGGGTGGCGCATGCGCAAGACGCTAAAGGGAGTAACAACTGACTGGCTGCACGTCCAGTCTTAGGGGTTAGATAATCCTATGTTCCACAAAGCCTTGTTTGGACAGTCTCTTATTGCCTGTTTTTCTTTATCTGCCTTTAAGCAGGAAAAGATAGATACGGGGAAAACATAAGTTTAAACATGGTAGCGCTCAGTTTTCATAGTTTAATTGCAGGAAAAGGGGATATAAGTATATTGCAAAGTGTTTAAACTACACATAATTAAATATTTTATATTACAATCTCATACTGTTTAATATCTTAACTTGCAAAATTTGGCACTGTGTGATAACAAAGTGACAATTTTAAATGCTTTTGACACTTATTTTGTACATAAACATTGTCAATTCATTGT